>NC_048898.1:18942413-19085837 GCF_011077185.1 Oxyura jamaicensis
AGAGAGCAAAGGGCAGGCACTGGGGACCGTGCTGTGTGGGAGATGAATGAAGGGGGAGCTGGCAGCTCTTCAAAACCTGTGTGGATACAAGGCTGAGAGCAAGCTCACTCAGCTTGGGAGCAGCCACCAAGGGGCACTCAAGGACACTGGCATCTCCAGAGAGCCTTCCGTGCTCTGCAGGAAGAACCAGCCACAGACACACCCTGCAAAAGGTCACAGGGAAGCGTTCAGGTCAGTGAAACATTGCTCAGAAAAGAAAGCAACACGCAGCGTCTTGCATACTGAAAACATAAATGTCATGATGGAGAGCTAACGTTCCAACCTAACATCACCTCTGACCCAAATGGCGTTTACAAAGGGTTGCCACATTGTCTCATGGAAGACAAAAACAATTTCCAAATAGTTTGATTGGAACACTTGCCAATATGTATTCCTGCAACCAATCATTGTCTTCATATTAGAATTGATCATGAGTGCAATCCTGTGATGGCCAGTGTCTGGACAAGAAACGCATCCACCCTTTACACCTCCCCTCACAAGACCGTCACCCACCCAGCCCGCAGCCCTGTAGCACTGTGGGGGGCTTGTGCCCCTCTGTGTCAGGCTGGGGTTAACTCAGCAGTCCCACCAGCACCAAGAAACCCCATCACAGGGCAAAGTGAAGATTTTATTTTATAACACCTGATTCCACACTTTGTGAACCATCAGCTGGAGAAATGCATGCAACCAAGGCAAGTACTTGTACAAACAGGACTTCTGTTTCTTGCCTGAATTAGCCCCTCCTGTTCTTAGAGCCAGGACCAAAACCTGTCGCCACCAGCACCAGGAGTGGTCCCTTCAGACCCTGGTCTGGAGGATGCCGAGCAGCTAGAACAGCCACACGCACAGTGGAAGGAAGGAAAGGAGATGGCCTCGCCGTGCCCAGGCTGACAGGGTGAGCTGAATATCTGTCCCCTGACACGCTGCTTAAGCCTCTCTCAGTGCCACTGGGCACTGCCAGCTCCCTCGCTGCACCAAATGTTCGCCTTGTTCCAGCTTCAGCCCCGCAGCCCCGGTGACCTTCTGCAAGCAGCACGCTGACCGCTGCATCCTCACGGCAACCTCCCCCCCACCCACGGGCTCTCCCTCGGTAACTCGAGCACTGCTCCCGCCTGGCTCGGGGCTCGGCCCCACGCGTGCCCACCGCGGCTGGGCGCTGCCCGACCGAAATGGCGGAGGGCCGGGCCCGCGGCCCTCGGCGGGCGGGGAGGGGACGAGGCCCGGCGAGCCCCGCTGCAGGGCGCGGGCGGCCGCAGCCCCCTGCCCTCGCCCCCCTCAGCCTCGGCGGCCGTTGGGCAGCAGCGGCGGCACAGCGGCGCCCCCGGCCGCAGGGCAGGCAGGCGGCCCGGCGGCTCTGCCGGCGCAGGCTCCTCCCTTCGCCCCGCTCCGTGACCCGGCTGCGGCTGCGGCAGCGCAGGGCGTTGCGCTCCGCTCCGCTCCTCTCGGCGGGGCGCCCCTCGCCTCGCCTCCTGCCGCCCCCCTGCGAGGCTCGCCCGCCGGCGGGGCGCGGCCCGGCCCCGCGGTAAGCAGCCGCCGCCTTCCCCGGTCGGTGCCGGCGGTGCCCGGGGCCGGGGGCAGCGGTGCCCGCAGGCAGCCCCGGGCCCGGCGGGGTGGGAGCTGCCGCCGCTGCGACCCTCCTGTGCCTGCGGAGCGGCGCCGAGCGGAGCCGGGAGGTGAGGAGGGAGGCAGGTGAGGTGGGCGGGAAGGCAGGGGGGTGCCGGCACCCCGCGTTTAGGCGCCCCTGGCCCCGGCCGCGTGCCTGCGAGAGGCTCGGAACAGAAAATGAAAGGTTTTTTTAAAAAAAAGAAAGGCGGGGGGTGTGTTATTTGGCCATCTGTATCCCTCTCGTAAGGTGTCTCTGCCCGTGTACCGCGTTTTGTACCTACGGCATCCCTGTAGGACCTAAGCTGCCTCCCCTGAGTGCACCAAGCAGTATAACGTAGTGTCTCCAAGGCGTGGATGCACTTTCCCTTTTCAGAAGGGCGACACAAAGTGCCTTTTGGGGAAAGTCCTTTTGGTTGGGAATTTCTTTTGTTTAACGTGCATGCGGTTCTGCCTATATGTCTGGGAAGTCACGGGCACACTTCATGTTGAAAAAGAAATGTGGTGGGGTTATGTGGTCTTGGAGGGCTGGTGGCTCCCGGGGCTTCGTTCCTCAGGGCAATTTGGAGGAAATTCTGTCTTCGTGGGAGTGCGTTTCTCCTCATTGTAGGCTGAAGTGGCTGACTGTCCGAGCTGGAGTCACACGTTTTTGATACATTGCTTTAGACCAGCAGGTCCTAGAAAATGGGATATGGACTCATAACTCCATGAAGTATCTCTAGGAGAAGGCAGTCTAGGTTCGTTGTGGATGCTGCTGAGGCAGTATAACGTGTTACTCTGTAACAGATGGATTTTATGAAGCTCCAAATGCATTTTTGTCTTGTGTATTGTGTATCTGCGTGCTCAGGGTATTAATAACTGATTCAGAGGCCATTGTGGACCAATCCAGAGATCCCTAGATCATGGGAGAGCTCAGGAAGCTTTGTTTGCAAGTGCTACAGAATTGCACAGGTGCAAATTTCATGTTTATGTTTCTTCTACAGAATGTTAAGCGCTTGTAATTGCAGGAATTTTATTTTGCAGTGTTACATTTAAAAACAGGCTTTGGTGTCTAGATCAATGAGAATACTGTGAAGGCATTTCTCATGGTTTTCTTTACGTGTCTAAGTAAGTTCAAGATCAGGCTGCAAGTCATTTCCTGGAAGTTAATCACCATGCTGGGGGAGAGTACAAGGTGAGGGGTGTCACAAAATCTTCAACTGCTGCGGGAGCTGCAAGGTGACTTATGCGTGAAGACACTGAGCAAATGCAGTATAATAATAACTGTTTGGTCTTTGCCTGACTTGTATGCATAGTTTGTTTTTGTTTTTTTTTTTCCTGGTCTTATCTGACTCCTGATATTTTATTTCTATGTCAAAGGTTACATTTCCAGTTTGTGTTCTGAAACTTAGGTTGCTGACCTGTAACGAAAGTCTTCGTCTACAAAATTTTAATAAATATGTAACGTTTTGATTGCCTTGCCATAAAACATATTTTCTGGGCAAAGTTTTCATTGTATCGGTCCATAAAAGCAAGTGATCACGCCAACACAGTACAGATCCTGAATGATCTGGTGGCTGAAGGGTCATGGTGGCTTAGTACTCTTGCTGCACAGGCATCCCTCTTATAAAAATCAAGCATTTCAGATCTTACGTGGATAATGATACCTCGTGTGATGCCATGAGTCAGGCACCTGCTCAGACACGACCCTTTGCCCACCACTTCCTGCTGGCAGCTCCAGGTGACTCACTGTTCGCAACATGTTGAAGTGTGTTAGGGAGGCAGTGGGCTCTCTACATAATCATTGCAGAAAGTGCCTCCATCCTTTAGTGTCTCCAAATCACAGTCAGAAGGCCTTCAGAGATTTCTAGTCCTTTCCATTGATAAGGAACAGAGCTTGAATAGGCTGTAAAGATCATCAGACTCATCCTGAAGGGACAAACAATGAATTTGGAAATTATTTTGGCTCAGAGACAGGCTGTGCATAGCTTCTCTGGGATGAACAGCCTGTTGAGCTGCAGGCATGTGAGTTAACTGCATGTCACCGTGCTGTTAACTTTGAGACCCTGGATAACTGAGCCAAAGTAAAGCCAGCTTACAGGGCTGCTCAAGTTACACACAGTGCCCCTATAAAGCACGTGCTTATCATTGTTAATCTTAGCAAACTTACAAAAGAGAAAATAGGTATTGTATTTTATTTTTTTTTACAAGTAGAAAAAATGGACTAAAGCACATCAAATTCTTCATATAAAGTCAGACATTCCTGTTTTATTGTTTGTTTGTTTTTTCATATACTCATAGCATGAGAGATCCTCCAGCTAGGTCAGAGCAGGAGGTCAGACTTCATTATGAAATCAACAAACTGTAGTATCTATGTATGTTTCTGTAGTATCTATGTATGTTTCTGCAGCGTGATGCCTATGCCTGGTTAGGTGGTTGTTTGTGCTAGTTGACCACACTCCTTCCTGTAGGTAATAGCACTATCAGTTTTTTTTACCTGCACTTTGCTTACTTAACCATTAGTGTACAAAACAATCAGAATCCATTGAAGTAGTGCCCCATTTTTTATTATTATTATTTTTTCCTAGATTTGAGGCCACAAGACAGGCATCATTCTTTACAGATAATTTAAAAGACATGAGGTGAACTGTGAATTTGTGTTAGAAATATCTGCTAAACTTAATTCTCCCTTTTTTGTTACCTATGTTATGAGCCATAACAAATAAGACAATAGGAATTTGTCATGCAGTAGAAACAGAAATTGATTGTTGCAGCTGATTACTTGACCTATTAACAAGTGTCTAACTAGAGGTTATGGAATGTCAAACTGTTACAGAATTAAGTAGCAAATACTGTCAGACAAACCGTTGTCTTTTATAGGAAGAACAAGAAGACTCTTAAACCTTCCTGAGGCTTTGTCTCTGAGAGAAGTAGGGCTACAGGCAGGAAATCTGTGAAACCTGAGAATTTACAAGTAATCCTGCTTTCTCTGTTTCTTTAAAACCTCTGAAGTGTTGCAGACCTCTGCGCTGATCTTAGCCTCTCATTTGTTTCCCTTGGCAACACAGCTTCTTGTCTTCATGATGGAAGTTAGTTCTATCCATGGTTATATGTGTTGCAGGTATCTTGTTTCAGTATTTCAGCTAAAGCATCAAAGAACAAATCAAATAATAATAGCTATTTCTTTTGTTTCTTCCCTCTTCTGGCTTAATATGCCCAGGTACACTAATTTTTATGGGGGACTGTTGTGGATTTCCCAAAGGAAGAATAGAGCACTGTTTCTCTATGCAATGTCTAAAATACCCTTTTAATGGGTTATTGGAGAGATGCTGTCCTGGGTTGCATAAGTATATTTCAGTCACTGCCTAAAAATGCTACTGACCTGTGATTCCAGTTGTTCTGCTGATACTTTATCTGTTACATCAAAAATGCTTTTCTGCTGAAACTGGATGGTTTTACCAAAAAGGGAGAGGGAGAAATTGCGTTTCTTTTTGACAGAAGAAACCACGAGACAAAGAACCATCCGAGTTCACAGGCCACCGGTTCACAGATGCATGTTTCGGTGTTCAGAATTTCCGGTCTGGTTTTCCGGATGTTCTCTTAAAAGTGGCTAATAATTGGTGTAGACAGAGCATATTAATGAATCGGGTGGCAAGCCATCACCTGTGCATACAGCACAAGTGCACAGGGTTATGTAACAGTAGCACAGACATAGCAGATCTTGATTTCAAAATAGTCTGCTTAAAATGAATGAGAAAATAGATGTGGGTCAGAGTCCTTTGTGCTGTGAAGTGATGGGAAATGTCTGTGGGTTCCGCAGTCATAGTCTTTGTAGTGGTGATGCTTCTCCCCACAGTGATGAATTCAGTTTCTTATTCAACTTACTGATACCCTAAGTTTAAAACATACACCAGCACAACCCTCCCGTCTTAGTTACTGACCTTCAACAGTTAACCTCCACGGGTTGGATCAGTGTCCTGCCGGCTGAATAGGTAAGTGCCAGATGTTAGAGAGAAACTGATCTTAAATTAAGACTATGCCAAACTGGAAGAAGACTGAGTGGTGGAATAAACTGTCAGTTTTGAGTTACTGCTTGAGATGGCAGTTGAGGTTTTCTTTTTGTGTGCTTCCTTTTTGTGGAAGGGGAGATAATGAGATGGGCTTTAATACCCATGGGTAAAGATATGAGACTTTGCACATGCATTTGTGTTGTATAATTTTCTTCCTTACCAGGAACAAAAAACATAGATGAGCAAACGGTTCTTTCATGTGTCATGTTGGGTATTATTTGCTTATTGTAGTGGTTTATCAGATTCTCGGCAGACCTGATAGCAATCTAATTTTATTGAAGTGGTTTCTTAATGCAGTAACGTTTGTATCTGTTCCAAAGGGAAAACTGTCTCTAGAAAACAGCCGATGGTATGGAAGTAGCTACATTCACTAACTGCAGTCAACCAAATGTTTGCTGAGTAACTTTAAAAGTCTTCAAATAATTGTTCTCACTTTTTTAGCTGTTGAAAAACAGATTATTGTAATTCATCTTGTTTAGATGAAAATAAAGCTCAATTTTGTGATGTAAAATTCAGCAATGAGTGGTGTAGCCCTACAGGGAAGATTTGGGTTTGGCAGATCAGTGCAAGGAAGATCTCTGCACATGATTTCTCCCTCTCAGTACCTAAGGGGGTAAAGATGCTACTGCCTGTACACCACCAACACAGTCACCAGAGAGACCTTTGGGAAGCGTCTGGGGAGGTGTGTGGGACTGGTGCTTCACAGGAGGTGAAAACAAGAGTAGCCATGACCCACTACCAGGAGAGAGCATTGTGTAGCTCAGCAGGTGCCTGTAGGAGCTAGTGAAGCCTAGGAGAAGATCTTGTCAATGCTCTTTAAATGTAGCCACAGGGCCAAGAGGCAGTGTTGAATTATGAACTGTTACGGAGACAGGCTTTTCTAGTGCCAAGATTGGTAGCTCCTACTATGAAGTGCACAACTTTTCCATTGAATGATGTGGGGTTGTCAGCAAATGGTTCCTTGTGGTGCTTCTCTTCTCTGAAAGGCCCTTCTGTTGTTTTGTGTTAGTTGTGTGATTTTTTTCTTCTCTGCACAAGAGAATGATCTTGCCGTGACATTCAGTGCTTTTTTTTTTTTTTTTTTTTTTTTTTTTTCTTTCCAGAAGAGACTACTTACTATACTAGCTGAATCACTTGCTGTAATGGGGAACTGTTGTTTCAAAAAACATGCTGACAGATAAACAGGCTGTTTCTCTTTGGAGAGAGCCAACAGAAGGCAGTATGCTGTTTAGGCTGTTTTTAGCATATTTTATATTAAACCTGTGTGTGTGTAAATGATTATGTGCTGTACCAATATGCCTGGCATTTCAAAAAGGGCTTGAATGAGATAGGTGCCTGTATTTATATATTAACATCCACTTCAAAACACACAAGTACAGGTATCTGCATGACTTGTTGGCATGAAACAGTCATTTATCTTCATACAGCAATGACTGGATGTGCTCTATTTCAGGTTTGCTGAGACAATTGAATTCCATTATGGGCAGTTAAAAGGTGTTTTTGCACTTGCTAATTTGACTATTTTAGTGAGGACGGGCCTCTGTGGTTTGAGGCATCTTTATTCTAGGGTTCTATAATCATCACACTTCATAGTGTAGTAAAACAGACTATTACTGTTTTAGCTTCTTATTGCAGTATTAAAGTAACCTTTTTCTTTTTTTATCACAGAAAGAATGTAGAGCAGTGCTCTCAGGAGTAGTTTATAAAAAGTGGAACTGTACCATGTTTTAGATCGTGAACTAGCAAAGATTTCTAGACCCTAATCACAATGAACTGAAGTGAATGATTTCTATGGGCACCACATCTTTGCTCTAATTCCACCAAAATAGCAAACAAAGGACGGATATTTCTAAAATAATTTACTATTAAAAGTATGCAAAGAATAAATCATTGCCCTAGGTCTCTATTATTTTTAACAGAATCTTAGCCAGTGCATTAAAAAATGCTGTGGAAAATTTTACCAATGATCTCTTTATTGCAGCTTTTTAGTAAGATAAACATTCCAACTATTGACAAGTGTTGCTGGAGTAGTGAAATCAGTGTGTTACGACTAAGCAAGACCCTTGAAATTAAAAAAGTACGTTACAAAGGGGGAAAGTGGAAATTAATGATTAAAGTAATACATTGTTAAGTTAGGCCGTTACTGTTTATAAACGTAAAAAGCTCATTCAATATCTAAAAAACTCTTGTGAAGACAAGAAAGAAAAGCGGCCTCAAGGCCAGAGTAAGGAGGGGAAATCCATCCTGGTGCTTCTGCGGCCCGCGGGTCTCAGGGCTGCCGTCGCCCCGGGCACCCCAGCAGGCCGGGCCTTCCCCAGCAGGCCCGTCAGAGCCTGGCCGCGTGGCCTGGCTGCGCTCATGGGTGCACCATGGTCACGCATGGCCGGGTTGTGCTCCCAGGGCGCTTTGGAGCCTGCCCAGCTCAGAGCATAGGTGGTACACTCCTTCTGCCCAGACTGGGAGCTGGCCTCGCGTGGGCATCACAAGCACAAACTGTGGGGCTTCGTTAGCTCGGTACTGCACCTGAGCTAATTGGCCTTGCTGTGCAGCCCTGCGTACTGCCTTTTGCTATCACAGGGCACGGTTCTGTAGCATACAGAATCAGCTGGGTCTGAGCACAGGCAAAGGGGCTCTTGTTTGTCCACGTCCACCCACACTGACAGTTAGAAACATGCCAGTGCAGCATCCTGTGAGGGCACTGAAGAATTTGTGGAGAATTATGGTGCTATACCTCTCAAAAACCATGAGCGTCTGTGCGCCTTCACCAGATCTTCTCATTACCACCTCTGTCTCATTAGCCTGCACTTGACTTTTGATGATCTTGATGTACTCTATGTAGCTTTATGTATTATTTGCATACACTTCAAGATAAAATTGCTCTATTTTTCATTTTCCTTTCACTTGGTACCATGCTTGTTAGCCTGAACAGAAAGAATGATTTTTAATGCAATTTAAAACACTGTTCTTGCTTTGCTCTGTTTCCTGTGGCTGAGGGCCTTTGATTTAATTAAGCTAGATTTTCAGAAGACTTAATTCATAGTATAATAACCTGGATTGAATAGGAAAATAAGTGTTTTTTGAGTTGGAAATGGGATTTGATAAGGAGTGTCTGATTAAATGAGGAAAAATATCTTAACTGTTGAATGGTTGTTATATTCTTATATTCTGATAATGATTCTCAGAAAATTCATCATTAGAGAAAACTTAGCATGCTAAATCTACAGACATTCTTCTTAATCAGACGTTACCTACGTCCCTCTAAATTAGCTGGAGTGCCTGAAATCGGATAGCAGAAAAATGCATGTTTACTCTTAGAATTTAGAGCACTTTGCACTCTAACAGACTATGACAGCTCCTTGCTGGTGTTGCTACTTATCCCACATGCTTGGGGCTGGATTGTGGTTCACTGTATTTGCATAACTATTTTGTATATCTGAATATAGCTAGTTTCAGTTATATGAAGTGGTCTCCTACTGGCATGTATTTCTCTTTGCTCTTGTAGAGTAAAATATGTGTTTATTCCACAAGACAAGGAGTCATTGATGAGGACTGGGCTGCTCTTGGTAGGCTCTGTACAAGTTCATAGGGTGCATTTTTAAAGCCAGCTCCTGCCAGTCATGCCCTCTTACAGGGGCAGTCTCTCTGTCACCACCTCCACCTTTCTACCGCCTTCCGTATGTCCTGAGCTGAGAAATCTCTCAAATGAAGTAATTAATTAAAATTAGTCTACTTAACTTGAATTTAGATTAGATATAACTTGCCTTGAAGTCACTATTGTCAACAAAGCAGAGGTAGAAAAGTGTGGTGAGGGCAAGTGTGTGAAGCTGCAGCACATGGAACATTATGCATGGAGGCATACTGGGGAATTGACAAATGTGTTTGTGGGGCTGGTTTTAGTAAAGCTTAATCTTCTGCCTTTTAATGATTTATAATTCTAGCCAGTGTGTCTGCGTGTTAAGGGTAATATATAGTAGTGCAATCATAAAACAGCCAGCGATCTTTTAGGACTCTTTTTTTAAAAAAATTATGCTGCCACCTGTAACAACTAATACATTTGAATCTTATTTGGCATTTTTGTAAATGTGATACAAATTCATCCTAGTATTTCTTCTTCATTTAAAGTGTCTGGGTTTTTATGTGCTCCTGAAGCTAAGTTTAAAAAGTGCATTTCCTCTTCTATTTGTAGCGATTCTTCTGCTAACCCCTCGCATGGTGGCCTGACTTTGCTCGGTGCCTTGCTCTCTGCTGGGCTGCTTCACCTTTTCAAAGCCCTGGCACGGTTTTGAGGAAGTGTGAGTTTCTGCTGTTACCAGATGTCTCTTGTTTAAAATAACTAGCATTAGTTTTTTTTTTTTTTTTTTTTTTTTCCTTGTTATTAATGATTCTTTTTGTTAAAAATCTAAATGAGAAATGTTTGCAAGTAAGGGGTTCTGTGATGCCTCCTTCTGCCACTTCAAAAGATTTTGGCCGGGGGATACCACCACACTTCTTTAGCAAGGACTTCTTTGAGAATGTTAGCAAAAAAATAAAAATAGAAATGGTGGCTTCTGTGTTCCTACTTGCTACGCTTTTTCCACTTGTCTACCCACTAGGCTGAAAAGTCTTCAAGTTGTGGTAACAGTTGAAAGAAGCATATAACCCATATCCCATCCTTTGTTTCCATGCTGCATTTTGTAGAAAGTCCATAAGGACATTGTTTGAAAAGCAGTTTTCTTTTACAAGAGCTGCTAATTGAAATAGAAGTAATTGAAATAGGAATTGAATAAAAATACATTTCTGCACCCTTTAGTTTTGAACAGTATTTTATGGAATAAATTGAATTTCTAAACCATTTTGCAGCATGCCATGGTTAGGTGCATACCTTAGATCAAAACCAGCCTTCCAGTCAGTCATTGTGGATCTCCCAGTTGCTATTAGGGGAACTAAAAAACAAAACAAAACAAAACAAAACAAAACAAAAAAAACTTAAAATCTGCAAATGATGGATAAGGGAATGAATAAGTGTTTTTAAAATACATGCTTTTTAGTTCTGAGAGTGCTTTTCTTTGTTTGTTTGTTTTATTAATGTTCCTAAGCCCCACAGAACATATGAATGCAGTCTCTTACTGAAGATGCTATTTGTTCTGAGCATCTGAGCTGCAGGGACAGAAAACTAATGTGAGCTCTGCAGTGACCTGGCTTGTAGTCTTCTCCTTTCACAGTCTACCATAGCTACCATTTTCCAGCTAAGAAGGCTTTCAAGTGGAACTAGCCACAAGGCACTATAAACATAGCTTTGGTATATACTAAAGCAAAAATATTTAATTATCATGGTCCCATGAGACCTTTCTGCAGGCTGTGACTTGGCAATGAGTTGGGCTCTCCTGCCAAGCTAATCGTTTACACCAGAGCTCCATCTTTATAAAATGAAATTGTTTAGAGAACTTTTTTTCCATCAGTGCTACCACCTCAGCTAATGTTGATATCTTGAGTGTATAAACCAAGCTCCATTTTTTTTTCATTCCAAAAGGGTATCACAAATTGTGCAAGTTGTTTTGAATGCCTTGAATTGAAATAAGCTGGCCTTGAAATTGCATTCACAGATCTGTGAGATACCAGATGAAGAGAATAAAAATCTTGAATATACAAAGCAGGGGTATAAAGTCAAACAAAAATATATTACTTGAGATTAGGTCATACATAAAAACAGGGTAAGGTTGATTCAGTAAGTGTACCATTACCAAAAAAAAAAAAAAAACAACAGGATGATTCTGATTATTTTAAAGAAAGCATATTGCTTAAATGAATGTAATGTCTCCTGTAACATTTGGTTATAACATTAACACTTATGATTAAAAGTAAAAACTAACCTAGTAGATATTGTTAGTTTTGAGAAAAATGAAGAAGACCCGAATACAGAAATCAATACTTCAGGAGACAGCTAAAAATGTGTTACGATTGTTCTCCTCTAACCCAGAATCCTCTTGCTTCTAGAAAGACGTGCTGAGAAAATATCTTTGCTGAACCCTCTGTTTATGCTTTTGTGAAAGCATAAAGCATATGTATTGCAATATATGAGGTGTCTTTGACATTTGGAATCAAATCTGTTTGGATTGAGAGCTCAAAAGTGAAAGGCCACATTAGCAGCTTCATTTTCATATTTCCAGTGTAATTTAAATAGTTCATTTCCCTTTTTTTATGATGACCACGCCATGTCTAAATATTTGTCTTTACTTGTTCAGAGCTGTGCAAGGAGCGATTACTATCAGTCGACTTGTCATATTTCATTGTGTTTTGAGTGGTGTTGAAGTCAGCACGTTGTGCAGGTGGAGCAGAGAGTGCTTGAAATATTTCCTGTATGTTATATTACTGATATGAGTTTATATGCTAAGTTTTATTTTTAACTATAGGCTTAGCAGGAAAAAAGGTGCTAGATTGATGCCGTTTATAAATATGTTTGTCAAAACATATGTTCAAGGAAGCAGATTCTGTGCTTAGTCTTTGAAATTTTTTCACTTAATGCTTGAAAGTTGGCTTGCTTGTGTGTTTGGGCTTCTTAGTTATATTGTTGTTGTTTTTTTTCAAGTTACTGTTAAAATTGTAGAAATAATTTGCTATGTTGCATTTGAATCCGCTGTAATAATGTTGGAACGGGTCAACTAGCTCACAAGTGTCCTGCAAGGCCTCATGCATTCCTACTTTAAATTCTAGATGCCTGCTAAATTCTAGATTGTTATTAAATATGTAAGTATTGGGATACCGAAGTGATGAGTGGGTGCAGGCATGCAAAACTGATGTGACATTTGAAGGTATTTTTAATCTGAATGACTTGTCCTATTTCTTCCAGCACCCAACCACAGTCAGCATATTGCTGTTAAGTTTCCCTTGGACAAATAGACTCTGAGGCAGCCTGCTGCAAATATTGAACATCAGATTGATACTTCAGGCATCCTGTCCTTCACAGTAAGATGGAGACTTTTGAGAAAAAGAGTGATCTTGGTTTGCAGACAGAGAGCAACATGGAACAGCCGTTCAGTATTAGTTCCTTGGTACGTATTGCAAAAAATACTTTAATGGCTTAGCATCCTCTTTCAAATAAGCATCAAATTATGACCTGTTTAGCAGTGCTGCTTTCAGCTGAAAGGCTGTTTTCTTGAATTCTGCCAGTTCCTCGCATGTTCTGCTTGATGGTTTCATAGGAATTTTATTTCTGTGTGTGTGGCTTATGGGGTTTTAGCTTGTTTCAGTGATCACAGTTTTAAGAAGTTGAAGTAAATGTTTTGAATAGAAAAAGTAAACCTTTACAACAACATAAGATGAAACAACTTGCAGTAGCCACTTATTTAACCACTTAATAGGAAGGTAATGATTACAATTAGCAACTCTGCTTCTTCAGTAGAATCACTTCTAGGTTCTTTGACTCTGCTTCCTTTGAAACTGTAAAATTAACTGTTGATTAACCAGGAAAACATACTGCCTTTTGTTAGTTGACCTGTACCCAGAAGTCGTATCCAATATAGCATGTAACAGTAGTTTGCTTTGTCATGCAGATTTTCTTAATAACTTAAGGTAGAACTTTACAGATTTTCGTATTTGGGGGATTCTAAAGAGGACACACTGTGTTGCTTGTGTTGCTTTTGATCACTTCTGCCGGGGTTTACTTTTTTTTTTTCCCCTTTTATATGTATGTATATGTATTGAGAAAGAGAAGATTTGGGGAGAGGGATAAATTTTTACTTTTATTGCCATTGAGAAACATTAAAATGTTTTAACTGTTGCTAGCAGTGAGGAAACTGATACCTATTTTGAGAAGCTGAAGATTTCCCTTGAGTTTCTTGAATGAGATCATTTACTGAAAGAGAATTGTAGTATCTGGCTCTCCTTGCTAATCTCTGTTCTTTTTCAGAAAAAGCTAGTAGCTATTCCTGACCATACAGACATCTCTGTGACCCCAGAAGAGAGAGTACGTGCCTTAAGCAAACTTGGCAGCAATATCACAATCAATGAAGACATCACTCCACGTCGTTACTTTAGATCTGGAGTAGAGATGGAGCGAATGGCATCAATATATATGGAGGAGGGAAACCTGGAGAATGCTTTTGTTTTTTATAACAAGTTCATAACGTAAGAAACAGTTTGTGGTCATTAGAGCTTATAGTTCTGAGTAAATTAAAATGAAGATTTGCAGTGATAATGGGGCAACCCTTTAGATCAGGAGAACAATGGTTACTGTTTTCTTGCAGAATAGCTGTGCTCTTTAGAGATCTTTACTCTAACCAGTCTTCCTTACAATTTCATCTCAACTGTTAGGGTAATAGTCCTATCTGTCTCTTAACTGGCAGGTGTGAATTTACCTGAATATCAGGAGATAGATGATGATATTGTACAACATTGTATATATTTGCCTCTCTTTTTATCTTTTTAGTTTTCATCCCCAAGAGATTTAAGCATAATTTGTTGGAAAAATATATCAATGGCAGATTTAAACTTTTTATCTAGCTAGCTTTGCTGTAGGATTGATTGGTTTGTTTTGATACTTCTAAAAGTATGTATATCTTAGATTTTTTTAATTTATTTTTTTTAATAATAAGAAATCTCCTTCGCTCCCCTAATTTTCATCATACTCTGAAAACTAAGCCAAATCTTTCCTATTCAACTTTATTTTAAATGTATGTATCTCTATAAAGAGGGTCTGGAGGTGAACATTGCATAAATTGCTGAAAAAATGATTAGCAGCTGAGAATTCCAAACTTCTGCAGCTAAGCATTGCCATAATTTAGATTTCTGGATGGGTTAATAATACTGCAGTTAGCTGTGCAGGTTGGTCTGGTAAAAGTAACTACTTTAATGATAGTCAGTGCTTTATTTAAGATTCAGCATTTCATCTAAGGAGACAGCTTAAGACAGCAGAAATAAGCTATAGTAACTCTGGCCATGGTGGAGGGTTTTTTCAGGTGCTGAATGCCAGTTAATCCTTTCAATCAAACCCACTACTAGAGAGAAACAAAATATATTCAGGTGTAGAAAATAAGCTTCTGTCATTATCCTCTGTGTCCATACAAGTCCATACAAGAGTTTAAGTGGTAATTTAAACAAATGAACATATAGAAACCTGCTTCGAGTCATGTGGAATTCAGTGTTTAACAGTTATAACACGTGAAGGTGATTTCTCTGCCAAAGTAAAAGCTAACATAGTTATTCCTCTGGTTACTAAGACAAACATGCTGTTTCATTTTCTAGTTTGTTTGTGGAAAAACTGCCCGGTCACCGAGACTATCACCAATGTGCAGTACCAGAAAAACAAGTTATTATTAAGGTAGGGCTACCTTTTCCTGAACCTCAAGAAATGTTTCCTCTATTTCTATCCTTTCCTATCGCTCCTTTTCCCCCAGCGCAAACCTAGTTCAAGGCAGACAATGCAGTTTGAAGTTCTGATAACTTTGTCAAGTCATTTATGTTTTATTTTGGTTTAATCACTTGATCATTACTGAAAATTAATTTATCATTCTGTAAGGTGAACAAGAACGATCTCTGAATAAGTCAGTAGATTGTTGGAAACCCAAGTATATTTCTGAAATAGAAGTTGGCCCTAGTTTTTTTATAAAATACATCTACATCAAAAATGACAGTTATCACACACCTGTTAAACAAGACAGAGATAACAGATCATTAGAAAAAATTACCTTTTCCTAAGATAACAAGTAGTCTTGTTATAGGTAACTCCTTTCACTGATAGAAACTAATATGGCTTTATTTGAAATCAATATACTAAGTTTAATAAGCTTGATGATTTATTGTGTATTTTTTCTTTTCTTTCCTGGGAGAAGAGCAGTATTTTTTATTTTTCTTTAATCCGTATTACAGATGAGTGTGGTTTTCAGGTGGTCCTTTTATGAAGTAAAAAGTTAACTTACCTGTCTTTCTACCCTACCCCATCCCACCCCACCCAAAGAAACTGAAGGAGGTTGCATTTCCACGGACAGATGAACTGAAGAGAGATCTTTTAAAAAAATATAATTTAGAATATCAAGAATACGTGCAAAACAAAGTAAGTGTTCTGTGGTTATGGAATCATTGTTGTATGAATATTTTTCTATTGCATAAAACTTCTTAAAAATAAAGCAGTAAAATGGCAGTTCTGCAAGACCATAGTCACCCAGCAGACTGCTTAGAATGACTTTTCACATCTCAGAATCTGATCGGTTGGTCATTTGAAAATAAGTAACAGACATGTGAGCTTGGAAATAAATGTTCTGTCATATTTACGTATTGATAGTAAAAGAAAATCAGAATAGGTCTACAGTACATTCTGATTCAGTTTTATAGACAGTATTTTTCACTTCATAAAAAGTTGTCTTGGAAAAGAGTGTCTGGGGAAAATACATATTTTCCTTTCTTCCCTTGAAATGGAACTAGGGAATTATGGAAAGGAAAAAACAAAAAAGCAACTAAACAAAACAAAATAAAAACACCACACCAAAAAAAAATAATAATCCTGTCACTGATTGGTTTGAGGCTCTCTTTCCCTTTATATTTTGTGTATGACAAGAAACAACTCTAATCCAGTTTTCTTACTTGCCTTTGAAGATGCTTGTTACTGTCCCTGTAATGGGGTTAGGAAAAACTGTTGAATCTGGAAGCTTCCCTGTCTGGAGCCCAGACATGTGGCAGAGATGGCACTGAATGTGTCTAAGGCTGGGGAGGGCATGCACAGGGAGTAAGGATAAGCCCCTGTCAGTACAAGGAGCAATCCAGGGAAAGGTAAGGAAAGAAAGAAGCAGGAGAAAATTGGCTCTCTTGCTGCACTGTAAGTTGCAAGGATGTACACTTGTCTCATCTCTTTACCACCACTGTTCTGAAAACTCCTTTAATGGCTATATTGCAGTGGCTCAGTGAGGCAAGTGCTCTCACTACTGAAATAAAACACAGAGCATCGTAGGTAGGCATGCTGCAAGCTTTGTGTTGGAAGCTTCCTTGCTTATGGTGTTCCGTTCCGTATCGTGCTACATTGGGAGCCAGGTTCCAAAAGGCTTTTAAATGTTAAGGACAGGGTTTGATGGTTTTGTTAAACAACTGGATTGCTTCTTTCCTCTCATTTTTGTAGGTGTTTTGTTTTTTTTTTTTAATATATAATTCTGAGAATAACTATTTTGCATATGTTTCAGAACAAATGTAAAACCGAATTTCTGAAGAAACTAGAACAGCAGAGGCTAATAGAGGCAGAGAAGAAACGAATCGCACACATGCGGCAACAACAGCTTGAATCAGAACAGTTTCAATTCTTTGAGGATCAACTTAAGAAGCAAGAACTAGCTCGGGATCAGAAAATTAAAGACAGCATGGTTATGTCTGAACAGATAGATGGAAGTATGCTATCTTGTATTTCCATACCTGAGAACAGTTCCTTATCTACCACGTTGCTTGAAAAAAATGAGAAGAGTGGCTCTACTGGACATTCACCTGTAGTAAACCGGGCCCTAAAGCCAGCAGCTGCTTTAAGTGCTGTTCAGAGTAAGTGCACAGATTTTGTACTCTTTGCTGCTCTGCTGCTTACAGCACTCCATACATTGCATATGCATATGATGATGGTTGGACTTGACAATCTTAAAGGTCTTTTCCAACCTAAATGATTCTATGATTTATTCCCTTTGAGAGTGTCTGTAGTGAAATAAGCATGAACAGGTTAATGTACACACAACAGTTCTATATAGTTTTCTTGTTTTAAGAGAAAAAAAAATCACATTTTCCAGCTGAGTGCCAGTAAATGGATCTGGAGATGGAACCTCCGTGTTCCTATGGAACGAACTCTGAATATTGTCAGGGGCTTCAAGGGAACAGAAGCAGAACCTGCAGGGGTCTCAGTCAGAGAGGCTTTTTGAAAAACCCTGGCCTATAAAACGGGATCAACTCACTGTCACCTCAGATGCAAGCTAGCTAGGTTATACCTCACTTTGGCATGACGTGCTTGCACTGTAGATGTAGTCTCATTAGAAATGTGTGATGTGATGAGTATAATTCCTTAATCTTTAATAATTTCCTGTAACTGTGTACATTGCCTTATTTTAAGGAATTTCACTGTGTAAGCTACATATGCCTTTTTATTTCTCTCTTTCTCTCTCTGTCTCTCTTTTTGTCTGTTTATTTGTTTGTTAGCTCAATTGGCTGAAGCACTCAGAGGTGTAATTTTACCCAGGGATCTCTGTCACAAATTTCTGCTGCTAGCAGAGGCAAATACATTAAGAGGAATAGAGACATGTGGAATTCTCTGTGGAAAACTGGTACAGTTCAACCTTCACATTCGTATGGGGAAGACATTTTTGGTAGTGCAATATTTTCCTGTAATATGCTGGTTTCAGAGCAAAAGAGGATCTAAACAATTAGTCTCTAATGTAATTAACTTCATATTATAACCTGAGTGGTCACTTCACCAGCATGGCCTGCAGCGTGCCTTATTGAGGACATGCTTGATCCAAGAACCCTGCTGTTGTCGTATATTTTAGCAAGTTTGTCAGTATGTTATACAATACAGGCTTCTTCAAGTACTTTCTTGGCATTCATCTAAGCTAAGTGAGGTTTATTTACAGGACAACAGAATATAAAGACTGCTAGAATCTACTGGGGTCATCAAATTCATAATAGCAACAGAACAGAAAAGAAACCAACCTCTCTGTCATGCTGTAGAACATCTGATTTTCAGTTTTTGTATTTTGGGGGGGGGGGGGGGGGGGAATGTTTTGTTTTTCCCTTGTCCTAGATAGCAGTGTCCTTTCAGAGCAGGGAAAGATGTCATGGCCGATGCTGGCATACAAAGAATTTTAGAGATGATGTCCAGTTGTGTTTGGATCACGTCAAGAGAAAGAATAGCAAACGTAGTGATGTTCCAAGGTGCACAGAAAATAATAAACCTCTCAAACCTCTCTTTGTTCCCATGTTTTTAATTTTTTTTAAAGGACATCTTTTTCAGTGGTCTCTGTGACCATTTCGGTACAACAATCTTGTGCTGTTATTCACACTACCCTGTATGTTTCCATGATAACATGCTAGGGCATGTTTCCAGGTGTACTAGGTCAGTATAGTGGCATGGCAGTCAGTGGACATACACCACTTTGGTTTAGCTGAAAGGCTGACCTTTCTCATTCAGATGAGAAATGCTTCCGATTCTCATTCAGCATTTATTCAGTAGTTCATTTGTTCCACTCTGAGTTATCGCAATGTTTGTTTTACAGACACACAATGAATTTACTATTACCCATGTAATAGTGCCAAAGCAATCTGCAGGACCAGACTACTGTGACATGGAGAATGTGGAAGAATTATTTGGCATTCAGGATCAGTATGATCTCCTCACTTTGGGTTGGATCCATGTGCGTATGTCTCAGATTCTGGCTTTCTGTATCAGCTCTGCATACTATATGTAAACAACCCTGTAAATAAACTAAAAAAATAACTGCCATAATACAAATGAATTTGCTCGCTTAATTTACATCATTTACATCACAGTGATGTAAATGAACATTAATATTCTCCACAGATAATGAGTATCTCTTAATCTATGAAGTTGAGGCATCCTGATTGTACAATATAGCCTGCTTTTGTCATTGCAACTTTTGTTTATGTCTGTTTGCGGATATTTTATTACTTTCTAATGCCATTTCTTTTCCATCATATTCAAAATCCTTTCAAAGTTTTGGGGGTATTGTGTTGCTTAAATTCTGTATCAATTATGTGGAGTGTGATTTCACTCTTAGAGATTTTGAACAATCAAGTCGTTTCCCTTTTGTCCTGTGCTTCTTCATTCTACTTTTTTTCTCCACCATGATCAGAAACTGCTTGTACATCTGGATGTGAATGTGTTCCCATGAACTTCCTAATGAAAAGCTACTCTAACAATGTAGAATCTGGGTTAATAGGAAATTAAGAAACCAATCTGGGGAAAGTACTGTTGCATTTACGAGTTAAAAATTATTGTTCCTTCTTGAATGCACGTTGACCTTGACTTATAAGGAGTATTTCATGATGTTGAGTTTTCCCTTTCTTTTTGTAGACACATCCAACACAAACCGCATTCTTATCCAGTGTTGATCTTCATACTCATTGTTCTTACCAGCTAATGTTACCGGAGGCCATTGCGATTGTTTGTTCACCAAAACATAATGAGTGAGTTCTGATTTTTGTAAGTAATATGTAGATATATTACCGTGCTCTTTATCTTAAAACGTGATCAAATGCAAACAGCAAATGTCAACTGGGGTGAAGGACAGAAATGGGCATATCGTGAGTTTTTCTTTAGTCTGTTTAGACTTGCCTTCCAGTCAGTCTGTATGCACAGTATTGTTTCAGGCTTCTCTCTCCTCCTCCCTTTGTAGCTCCAGGTTTTAAGCTTTGATTTATTTTTATACTCAAACAAGTAGTAATAACAAGAGCTGTTTTACTGTAGACTTCATTGCCTGTGGCTTACCACAGAGCTATCTTAATTCTGTCTGATGAAGGAAGTGGAAGGGTAAGACACAGTGGAAGGTATGGACATGTTTCTGTGTCTATAAATTTGTAGGATGATACAAAAATTGCAGTTTTGGGAGTAGAAAGATAAAGGACACTTTCCCTATTAAGGTCCTATTTCTGTATTTCATAAAATGCAAGCAGTAAGGATGTGGAAAAACCTGGAACTGTATAACAACTAATGCAAAGGTTTACAATGTAATAGGCTATACAGAAAGATTGTTCAGTCTCCATCCTTGGAGATACTCAGAATTGAGTGAATTAAGGTCCTGGGCAACCTGCTCAAGGTGATTCTACTTGAGCAGGGAGTTTTGACCAAATTATCAGAGGTTCCTTCCAACTTTGACAACTCAGTGATTATTCTTAGGTGTGCTTGACATTTCAAGTCTCTGTGGCTAACTCTGCTGTTTTCAACCTGCCTTTCTGGTCTTCTGCCCCCATAGATGACTCCTATTATAGTTGGCCAGCTTCCCACATGGGCCACTCAGGTAGCAGAGCTGTAAATACAGCTTGAGTGATAAGTGCATGAGCATTAGGCTTTGTGACTTTGAGCAGCAGCGTTTGCATACCTTCTGAAACCTCTGGCCTTGTAAACTGCTTTCATAGCTTTTGCTCGTTCTCTGTAACCAGCTCTCACCTGCTACTCCTGTCCGTAACATTAATTGATCAGATGTTGTCCTGCAGTTTTTAGGTAATTACTGTTTTTTTTTGTGTGTGTGAAAATAAGCATAGTTTAAGGTGTGGCCATGGTAAATCAAATAGATGGTGATCAGCAGTAATGCTGATGGTGATCAGCTTTATAAGTAAACTTTCTTAGAAGTTGCATTTTGATGTAGCCTTTTTTTGGAACTAGAAGTGTCAAGCTGCTTCTGCTGCACCCTAAATGCGGCAAAAATGTAGCTAATGGGACTAGACTCTGGTCAGATTGTGTTGCCAGCTGTGACTGTGCTGTAGATGAGTATCTATGGAGCATTTTGTTGTGAAACAGTTACAGCATATTGGCATACTTGAGGTGGGATTCTGTTTGTGCACCTGTGGTATGCACGGCATTGCTCTGTGCCAAAGCATCCTCTACAGGTGGCAGAAGAGGTCCTTACTTAGCAGCATGCTGCTTTAGTTGGTCTAAGCAAGATCCCAAGCACCTGTAAATAAATAATGCAATAAATGCTTCGTGCTTTGTCTTCTCAATTCCCCAGTCTTTTTCATCTGACGAAATGTTGATTTCATGGAGGCTTCTTACCTGAATATAGATTCAATATCCATCCAAAGCCAGGCCCTTCAGTATTATTTGAGTCAATCTGTAGAGGCAGCGTTTTTTATAGATGTGTGGGTTTTTTTGTTTGTTTTTTAACTACTTATTCTGTACTCAAAGTAGAGTGTTAGATCATACATATTCAGCAGTGTATTTTTTAGTGCTTTGTATTATTCGATTACCTAAGCTACCTAGAAGAGTGGGGAGGATGTACACTCCCAGTAGCTACTTACAGAGCTTCAAGGCTGTTCTCTTTGTGTTGCCCCTCTAGAGTTCAGTGAGTGAAATGCAATGCAGAGCAGACACGGATGCTCTGTGGCTGTTCCTGTGTGAATTTATCTCCTCCCTTAATGGGCTAAACTGCCTAACAGAAATAACACCAACTATTGTCTTCCCCCCCATTTCCTCACCGCGTCTCCCTTCACTGCAAGATAACTCCTCTATAAGGTTCAGCCCAACCTTAGCTCCTGTATATCAGAGGTTATTGAGTACCGTCACATTGTCCTTCTGTTTAGCTAAGTATGTGAATTTGTGCACTTGCATTATGGGGACATTAAATAACAGTGGTTTCACATTTTGCTTTCCAGCACTGGCATCTTCAGACTTACCAATGCTGGCATGCTTGAAGTTTCTGCTTGTAAAAAGAAGGGATTCCATCCACATACAAAGGATCCTAGGTTATTTAATGTAAGTATATAATTTATATAATCCAGTATGTTTTTGACTATTCAAATTCTTGCCCATGGTTCTAATGCAAGCAGAAGATGTAGCTGCTTCAGATTAGGTTTCCTTATATCTTTCCCCCATCTTAATAACTCCTTACGCATACTTCTCTGACAAAGACAGATATCAGGAATCTATTTAAGCAGTCAGTAACAGCCCTGGGATGATTTTTGTTACGCGCTGCCATTCAGATAGTGGCTAGCCAGAGGCAGTTGCCATCTGTCACAACTTGTACTTGTTTTCAGAAGAAGCAAAAGCCCCAGATTCAAGTAGGAGTTGTTCCTGAGTGCTTCAGTTTTTAAACAAAAACAATTGTGTTGTCCCACCAGAACATCCCAGATGCTAAAAAGTGCAATTATGAGTAGATTAAACCCATTTCCTTCATTTCCCATTTTCTTTCAGCTTCTCATAAGCTTTTCTCAGTAACTACCACATCTTTTAATGTTGTAATAGCATGATATACTATATGGATGGCTGAACTCTATAGTCATTCAGAATTATCAGAAATGCCACTGCTATCTGGAAGAAAATCTTTATCTTTGAATAATTAAGATTTTTTTAAACGGGATTCAGTTCAAACAGACAACAACTCATACCTCTAACTCAAAGTAAAATGCTTAAGAGCAAGTAATACTAAAAGATGACTTTAAAATATACATCTTTTTGGTAGAACCTCCAGAATATCAGTACTACTCAAGGAGCATTTAAATTGTTTTGTTTTGTTCTTACATCATTGACCCTAGGGGTATTGAGAAGGTAGTCCAAGTCAGAAAAAATATTTATGCTTTTGTTCCAGATAAGGTTTTCTGGGTAGTCCTTTACTGACTTAGTTTACGAACGAAGTTACTGGTCACTTGAGCGCATTTATAAACAGTAGACGCATTGCTGGTATCACATATCAAACACAAATATCCTTGCAAGTATAATCCCCAGAACACATTTATTTGCCAGTAAGAACAGTAAGATCACTGCCTTTTTTTCCTGGAGGAAAAATATCAGGGGTGTTAATATAGGAAACTTCCTGAAACCTGACTAGAACAAACCTAACGCACATCTGTCAGGTTTCTGAAAAAGAGCTCTTCTCCACAGATCCAACACATGCTGTTACTTTGTGAAGGCTGAGGCTAAAGACACAAGCTAGTCCTAAATGCTTAAAAAATAAAAGTGGGCAGACATCTGAAGCTACTCCAGAAAGAGAACAGAGTTTACGCTTCCCTTGCTGTTGCCCACCATGCACCTGATCTAATGCAACACCCAGCTCCTTCTCCCTCCCTTTCAGCTATCCCATGCTGTGATACGTAAAGCATAGCACTGAACTATAATCTGCTTCAGAAGCCAAGCACTAAACGATACCCTCTATAGAATGTTCTGTTTCCAGGTTGTAGTCCTTCCTTTATATAGCAGGCTACACCTGTGAAGGTAAGGTTTGCCTGTAAACAGGCACAGCAATAGTTATAGTCAAAGTTGAATACATAGCATATTTAGCAGGCTCAGAAAACTAAAAAGAAACTACTGTCTAAAATACGCATTTTTACTGAAACTTATTTGTGAGTAATGCATTGATTTCTTCTGCAGCCATGTACCCACGTGGTTGGAAAAGACATAAAGATAATTGTGCTGGATCTGAGGTGATACAGATGGACAATAACAAGTTGCTAAACAAGTCATCAAAAGAGAAAAATGGCTTCCTGTTCTTCCTACATTTTCAAAAATGACTTTTATATTTATACATTTTAGATTGAATGGTTTGATATTTATTGCTTTAGCCTGTTTTGGAGTTATTTTGTTGCTCTGTCAAGATGGAGTTCAGTGGCATTACCCCTGAATCTGTAAAAGCATCATCTCACTAAAACCAACAATAAAATGAACTTCAAATAACAGAAACAAAGTTGAAATAAGTAATGCCTCCTTTGTCATTTGTTAGCATTAATTGCTCTCTGAGAATTATATATATTTTTAACAGCTTTTTAAGACTTCCAGCTACTTAAATCTATTCACAGCTTCAGTGAATTTACATTATATGTGGTAGAGACAAACACATCAATTCAGCGATTTTTGTTTTCATCCTTATATAGCTCGTGTTTCTACTAAGTCATTAAACAGAAAACACAAGTCCTTTACCTGAGTGCTGACCCTCCTAACATCCTGGAATAGCCGAGAGGTATCAGAGTCCCTTGTAAAACTGTCTTCTCCAGCAACCCTCTAGCAGAAACTCCCATTTGAAATCAAGTTCTGATCCTGCAAGGGATTCCCTGGATCTGTCTAGAGCTAGATAAAAAGATCTATCTGGAGTTAGAAGGAAGAATCGTACAAAAATATTTGCTCTTACAAGAGTTTATTTAATATCTGTTCCAAGAACCTAGATGACCTATACTTTAAATAATAAGGTTAGTACAAAAACGTTTGGAACGTGCTAACAGTCAGAAGATGGACAAGATCTGAAACCCAACAGTTACGCAGTCACAGTAAATAACAGGTGCTATTGCAGAGTTTACAGTTTGAAGATAAGGAGTAACAGGTAAGTGAGGTAAATAAACTATTGAGTTTAAGACAGAAAAAGAGGTAACAAAAATAAATAGCATCCTTTATCCTGAACTCTAATGAATACAGAGTGCAGCAAGTTCCTTAGAACAGACCTTTTCCAGGTCTGTCTTGTGATTACTTTATTCATACATATATATATATATACTTGTAAGACAGTAGTAGTACTGGCTTCAACTTCTATGCATATACTTCTATTTTAATATCAATTTCAATGTATTTAAGACATAAGTGGAATCAGAAAAGTCACAGAAAAAGAAAAATTTCTAAAAACATTTTAATCTGCTCTGATTACATTATATCCCCTTATGTATCCCACCCCACCCCCTGCCAAAAAAAAAGAGTTCCGAAGAGCAAGTGTATTAAGCCAGCTTAATTACCCTTTAGACCTCGCTGGAAATCAAAACAACAAAAATAGGCTACACTCATCCTGAGGACGTGTAATAGAAAAGTCCGTGTTCAATCTAATATCAGAACTTAGCTATGCTCTAAATGAACAGGTTTTGTTTCTTTAAAGAAATCACCTGGAATTGCTGTATAAAGCATTCTACCTCTGGGCTATACAATGAGAGAACTTCTTCTAGCTTGACAGCTGTGAATTAAGAAGTGATTTGGACAGATAATATTTCTGGATAGAGCAGATGCAAAGCAGAATGCACATGCTCATCCTGGTATCAAACAGACGCTATGCTCCTTTGGTGCTGCCCAGAGCTTGAAAAATCAAGACTAGTTTTGCTTGCAGACTAAAATGCTTACTGAGGCTAAACATCAACAACACACTACCTGATAGTCAAGCATTTTCTAGCACTGATACCATTGAGCGAGTGGTACTTACTACTTTTTCTATTAAGCCCGGTGTAGTGTGGTAACAAATTTACGCCACAAGATGGAGCTTCACACCAGCTGTAATGGTACCTCCAAAAATGCCTGTCTTTTAAAAATAGGAGCAGCAATCTCATTTGCATATTTAAAATTTATTCCAAAAAATACATAGTATCCAATTAATCAGTCATGATGAAGGATTTATGGAATGAAATTATAAGAATGTATTTTCCTGAATACATTCACAGTAATATGCTAAAAAGACATATAAAGATAGAGCAATTTAAAAGCATTTGCGGTGAACAATAGATGGGCCAGCTTCATCATATTCCTGTTTGCTGATCCACATCTGCTGGAAAGTAGAGAGGGAGGCAAGAATAGAGCCTCCAATCCAGACGGAGTACTTACGTTCAGGAGGAGCAATGATCTGTTTAAGAAATAAAAGCATTAAACACAACTTTCAACTGTGAATTTGTTATGTAATTTGTTAAGTACTAAAGCAGTGATATTTGATATTAATGAAAACACTGTATATGTATACGGTAGTGTCATCCCTTGCTCTCCCAGTTAGTCATTGCAGCAAGCCATAAAGATAACAAGTTGTCATTGAAATCTGGTAGCCGAGGAGGGCTAGGGAGAATGAGTGACCTATAGAGCACTCTTATTGGTAAACCTGACAAAATGTTTGCACAGCAAGGAAAGGGAGACTTGAAGCAGCAGAAGGAAGATTGGCTTGTGAGAATCTTTCTTTTCTGAATCATAGGCTGAGGGCAGAGCCAGTATTTCTCCTTCCTTCTCCTTTCCCTTAACCAAAAAGGCCTGAAAAAGTTTGATACACCCCCGGGGAAATTTATAATTTATACTGTTCGGGCAGTTTGCAGAACTCAGCATGAGAAAGAAAGTCAGAGGAGAGATTTTCTTCTAGCAACCAGGGTGATTCTTATAGTTACCAAGCAATGATTATTTACTATAACATACAGATATGGTTGAAAAAGAATTTTGTCAAGTGTTGCTGTTTTTCATTAGGTTTTTGACGATGTTGCACATGCCAGCTAAAGTAGTCTACAAGTAATTGCCATACCTTGATCTTCATGGTGCTGGGAGCCAGAGCAGTTATTTCCTTTTGCATCCTGTCTGCAATGCCTGGGTACATTGTAGTGCCTCCAGACAGCACATTGTTGGCATAAAGATCCTTTCTGATGTCTATGTCACACTTCATGATGCTGTTGTAAGTGGTTTCATGAATGCCAGCAGACTCCATGCCTAAGGAAGATACAGCAGAACACTGAGGAAGCAAATCCATACAAGGACTTTAAATTGTTAATACAGAACGGACAACATGAACTGCAGCATCTCTTTGGAAGACACCAGTCTTCAGAGCTACAGAAACTGGAAAGTCTTTCTGCAGCTGTTTAAATTATTTACTTTGGAGTTCCTTGAGGGTACAGCCCTCCCCTGCTTACACACAACGGCTCCTTAAAAAGAAAGCCGGGGGTGTGGAATAGTACAGTCTCCACTAGGCTTTTGCAGAATTCTCATAAGTCCTAAGAATTCCTTATATGGTCCTGGAATCATTTGTTTTCTTTTTTTTTTTTCCTTTCTTAAACTGAGACAGCTCAGAGACAGAACAGTCAAAATATGTCCTAATACCTCTAAGTATGTAACTACTGTATCAGTTTCTGAGCTGAAGTTTGCCAATTAGCAGAAACTACACTGGATTTTTACATGACCTTGCTGCAAGCCTGCCGTCATGGCTGTTGATTTGCTCTGCAAATGTGGTGAACCATGGATTCGGGATTTGGAGCAGTCTTTTGGAAGAATAGAAGTAGTGTGGTAGTTGTTGTTGTTGTTGTTTTTTAACCCCTTCCTGCAAGCACATTTAAACTACAACCCTCACACTATTTAGAAAAATGTCTCTGCAGCCATACTTTTCATAGCAGCCAACTCTGTAACATACAAAATGGTGTGGGCCCGAAGCCAGAAATAAACATTCAGGGTTTATTTTGGGAAAGCATTTTGCTTTACTGTTTGACATAAAGTTCCTCCCACTGTATTAATAGTGCTGTTTTAAAGATTAGTTTATAATGGGCACTAGGACATACTTGTGTATACATCTAAGTGCGCTAGCAATGGGATACCATCAAAACAAAATAGGGACTTGATATTTATGTGCAGCTTACCAAGGCAGAACAATCACTCAACCTACCAATGAAAGATGGCTGGAAGAGGGTCTCCGGGCAGCGGAAGCGTTCGTTTCCGATGGTGATCACCTGACCATCAGGAAGTTCGTAGCTTTTTTCCAGAGAGGAGGAAGAGGCAGCAGTGGCCATCTCATTTTCAAAGTCCAGGGCCACATAACACAGCTTCTCCTTGATGTCACGGACAATTTCACGCTCCGCTGTTGAGATGATTGTCTTTAGAATGGCACTCAGGAAGGGCCCAGATGTGCCAACAGTTTGATCCCTTTCATTCTCTTACACCCTCCCTACTTTTACAAACCCTCTGCCAGTCTTGCTCCCCCATTCCTGTTGGATTCTATTCCTTCTAAGGCCACTAGAAGCATTACACATTAAATAACTCCCCTCCTCATTTTAGCAGTGCATTCTTACCAGTGGTCACAAAGGAATAGCCACGTTCTGTCAGGATTTTCATGAGGTAGTCTGTCAGGTCACGGCCAGCCAGGTCCAGACGCATGATGGCGTGCGGCAAAGCGTAGCCTTCATAAATGGGCACATTGTGGGTGACACCATCCCCAGAGTCGAGCACAATCCCTTTGAGAAGACAACATGCACAGTTCATTCTCAGCTGCGCACCAGAATGCTTATCTATTTCATACGCCTGTGCCACCGTCCCCAGAGGCCTACCTGTGGTACGACCAGAAGCATACAGGGACAGAACAGCTTGAATAGCTACATACATGGCTGGCACGTTGAAAGTCTCAAACATAATCTGAAATGAAATTAAAATAATCAGCTTAACAGTAGAGATCTTAGCTTTGTTGTAGCAATACACCGAAAGAGAGGGAAAAGACAAGATTTTCATATTTATTGATAGTTGGTAATAACAAGGAAGGAAAACACATCTAAATTCAAATATATTTGTCCTGTAAGACATTTCTCTGTATCTGGTCTATATCTATGATGTATGAATACAGATACATGTACATATTAAAGACCATTTTGTGATAGGCCTAGACAAAAAAAAATAAAAAATAAAAAGATGAAGGTGACGTAAGCTTGAACAGACCAAGGTTTTCAGAACTGATCTGTTGACTACTTCAAGTAAATGCGCAGATTTGACACGTGGTCACACTGCGTTTTCCATCTTCCATTAATAAGATATACACACTACGGGAAAGTCAAACTGTCATGACTAACTGAAAAGAATTTCACATCCTGCTGAATTCACAACCTTGGAATTATTCCATAGCTTCAGAGTGAGATTACCTGGGTCATTTTTTCTCGATTGGCTTTGGGATTCAATGGTGCTTCGGTCAGCAGAGTCGGGTGTTCTTCAGGTGCAACACGGAGTTCATTGTAGAAAGAATGATGCCAGATCTGAGGACAATGGAAGAAAGCAAAGGAGAGAGAAATACCATCAACCAGCAGCTCAGAATCACGTTCAGACAGGTATGATGCTCCAGCACTCTGCTTACAGCGTTTCAGAGACAGATAATTTTTCACATGCAATTATTCTTATTGTCTTCGTAGAGATTAACAAAGTAACTTGAAAAAGAAACACGCAGTCAGGTTAAATATATCACTGCTAGTGGTATATGACTTCTTCCAAGAACACACTAGTTAATAAGATACAGAGCCGAATAGGCTTTATTCCAGCTCACTGTTAACAAGCTTTTCATTAAACCACACTCTAAAATTTACTGAGTAATCTGTAAACATTTGGTTCAAGTGGTTTTTTTTACCAGTGATATACATCATTTCAATGCTGAAATACCTTCTCCATGTCATCCCAGTTTGTAATGATGCCATGCTCTATGGGGTATTTCAAGGTCAGGATTCCTCTTTTGCTTTGGGCCTCGTCACCTACGTAGCTGTCTTTTTGACCCATACCAACCATCACACCCTATAAAATAACACAAATGTAGTTAGTCCTTCAAGGAGAGGTGTCACAAACACCTCTAGTAAAAACATCGGCTGATATAAATCCAGTTGTCAGCGATACTAGTAAAAAAAAATACTTTAAGAATACTAATTATTGGAAAATTACTCGTTGTTCTTTAATTTCCAAAATGAAATGTTTAGCTAACTTAAACCTCTGGAGTTCATGTTTCCACTACAGTAAAAGTAAGCAGCACAAAAGTACAATTTTTATACCATGTTAAATTATATACTAAAAAAAATATAAGTACAATATTAAATTCATCAAGATGAAGTAGAACAATAGGCAATTTTTAATGTTCATTGTTTAGGGTCGACCTGACTGTTAAAGTATAATAAGGTGGAGTTAAAGCAAAAAGTGACATTGTGCCATCTAAGGGCCAAGATGCAGCAATACACATTTCACATTTTCCAAAGCATAAATTTATTACGATTATTTTTAACTTTATTTTCTGAGACTAAAATATTGCCATTAGAGATATAAACAATTTAAATCTACGAGTACAGTTTACACTTTCAGGTATTTTTGTGGATCCTGTAGAAGTGGTCCTTAGACCAGAAACTGGAAACTACTCTAGATATATAGTAGTCTCTATGTATTAAGTTAGAAATAATGTCAAAATAATAATAATAATAATAATAAAACAGTGTATACTAGGATGCTATGACTAGGTAATACACTCTTATCAGAACTTAAATCATTACATGCTCCAAACCTTGGCTTCTCTAACAGTCCTGTCGTGGAAACACTCAAATGTAAAACCTGAAGCTAAAGACACTCAACCCTAGACGAGTGCCCATTTGTGCCTATAAAGCTAAATGAATAAAGTCAGGAAGGCTGATAGGAAGCTGACTGTGATCTTCTCCTTCCTCACTTAGCTCTCCATACATGATCTATCACCAGCTTTTATGGCAGTCAAAAATTACAGATGCTTCTCTATTGGGCTTGTTTGCTTTTAAGCTATCTTTACTCATCAAGTTCTTTGGGTGATCCAAAAATCAAGGGACAGGAAGAAGAGAGCATAGAAGGAAGTGAAAAAAAATTAAAAGGATTCCTCTAACAAGACTAGATACTGCTTTGACTCAGGTGGTTGCAGTGCTGGACTTCTGCCTGGGAGTACTGTGTTATACAGACCTCCCAGGGCTCTGTTTGCCCCAGACACAGGAAAAGGTGGCTCTGGGGGGAGAGCTGGGGATGGGGCAGCAAAACCTTCTACAAGCCAAGTGTGGAATAAATAAAGCAGTTCATCACCTGGTGCCTGGGACGACCCACGATGGAGGGGAAAACTGCTCTCGGAGCATCATCCCCAGCAAAGCCAGCTTTGCAGAGCCCTGACCCATTGTCACAAACAAGGGCTGTGCTGTCCTCTTCCTCACACATCTTCTATGTCAATGTCCTCAGGACCTCCAGACAGGAAACAGCCCTATAAAAACAGCAGGAAAAGAATTAGGAAATAAAAAAATAAAAAAATAACAACAAACTTCAGAGAACCAGTCTTGAAGACAGAGAACTGTATGAAAGGAACCATCACACAGAAATACTGTATGCACCAGACAGTATTCAAGAGATTCCGGAGAATTCCAGTCCTGCTGCATGGACAGATGGATCATTACTGCTCTGGGACAGCAAACGTTTATCTAAATTTGGTCAGAGAAATCCACTGCTGGGGGGTGAGTGGGAGATAAGACTGTTGGACTGACAACTGCAAAAACAAAGATCCCTTTGCATCAGATTCAGCACAACATCCCCTGCTTTCCTATCATCTTGACAAAACCAATGCATGTGGAAAGCCAACGGAGGTAAGAGCACTTCAGCCATCGCCATTCTGTCTTGGAATTCCCAAAGACTGAGCACTTTACCTGCTAGTCACGTACCTGTGGTACATGACACAGACATTAGACAGTGATACAGACACTAACCCACTGGGTCAAGATGTCCAGTTAGGATTATGTTTCCCCTTTTAAAATAGAATTAATGTTCCTAGTATAGAAGAAGGAACCAAAAAATAAAAAATAAAAAAATCAGCCCTCCCCTAGTTACTCAGACAAAAAAAATCCCAACTTTAAAATGAAGTCAGGGACAGTGTGTGTTTTGAAAACTGGCCACAGCATATGCTCTATCATAATTTCAAGCCAGCTAATAACTTGCATTTGTAGAGTGACAGAGTAATTTATACTGGCTCCCTGTTTCAGTAAAATATAAATTGTTTTCCTCCTCAGGCAACGGGAAGATAACGTGGGTAATAAAAATGCTTTGAAGGGTTTGTATTAAAGTCAGTTATAGAAACAAGCCCTGAATACCAGCACTCGCAATAACTATTTGCCCACAATTTATTGTGTGGTAGGGAATCATCTGGCTACCTGGGAGCCCGGGCTTCCATGCAGAGTTTGACAAATTGCAATGTGTTAAGAGCTAAAGGAGACAGCTGTCATCCACCAACCCAGCTGGCTCCTCGCACAGTCCCTAAAACCTTCTGCCACAGGAATACTGGAAGTGGAGGACAAAGTGGCAACAGGGCCAGCAAGAGCCATGGCTGATGAGCAAGGGTGTGCACAACGCCGCTCAGCCCGTACCCCAGGTGGAACAAGCAGGGACAGCCTCTGCCCATCCTTCATTTCAGATCCTCCGTCCCGTTCCAGCCACGAGACACGGCTGCAGTGCCACTTCTGTAAGCTGCATGGGTGTAGAAGAAGAAAAGGACAGGGAAATCCCAACTTGACGTGCTCCTGATATTTTATCATTATTCCCAAGAAAGAAAAGTAGGTTGCATTTTTGCATTTATTAAATTTACTCTCGGGAAAACAGGCTCTTCATATTGAAGCATTTACTCAATGGGGCACAATTGTTATCTAACGTGAATGAACAGAGTGGTTTAGACAAACCATTTCCTAATTAGGAAGCAGGCTTTTCAACCGGCTGTTTTTGGAACAGAGCAAGAGGTCAGGGGGTTTGCTCAAACCAATGCAGGGAATGCGATGCCAAAAATCACTTGGGGGAGGGGAAAGAAGGGGGCAGGAAAGGCTACATTTCTGAGCTCAGTGGACTCTAAATGAAAACCATATTTAGTAATAAAGCACAAAATTTGAAAAATCAAAGCTGAATCATTCAGCCAGGATTCTCTGCTGCCAAGCAGTGCGTTACAGCTCAGGATTGCCGTGGCATGCAGTAGTAACACTCTACAGCAGCAAATGTCACTCAGCACCGTGGAATAAAGGAAAATACTCTCCCAAGCAATTAACACAGTATCTAGCCCCTTACTTTTACCTGCTTTACATCTAAAGATAACCAATTACCTCACCAGTCTCCACAGCACGCTACTAAGAGAACTCCAGCCTCACAAGAAACACTGTGTGTAACCTGTTCCTTAATAAAACATTTGGCATTTAGCAGAGCATTAGTTTCACATACATGGAGATGGGGATATACATACACATGCATCCTCATTGCATCCTTTCAGATACATATATATATATATTATTATTATTTTGCATGCTTCCAGCTCTTATTACAGTCTTAACTCTCCAAAACACTCAGTCACCCTAAGCTAAGAACACGGGGGCAAACCTGCTGAGAAACTCTACTATACAGTGGGCAAATTCACCCCCTCAGGAACTCTGTTGTGTCCAACACTAACAGCCCAGGGGCACAGGTTCACTGAAATACAAACACAGCTATCATTCCAGCTGCACCACTACACAGCCTGTGCCTTTATACAGTTTCTGGAGCATTCGTGGAATCAGCAAAATCATCAGGTTTATTTCCCTTTCAGAAGTGCCATAAAATAAAGACAACTCAGTGTAGATACTACAAGCATTTTATCAATTCAATTCTACTAAGTAATGCATAAGCAAACTGCAGTACAGCAGTACTTCCTCCTCAATCACTTCCATCTGACATTACTTAATTAAAGTCCTCCACAAAACCGTAAATCACACTATTGGTTCGGTGCCACTTACCCTGACAGTGCTTGGCTGGGGATAGCGGCCCTGGGATGGTGCTCTGTGTATCTGAAAGCACAGAGATTATATAGCCCCTTCAGCTCTTCTCCTCCCACCAGCCTCCCAAACAAGGAGCAGAGACAGACAGAGACAGAGCCGAAGTCTCTAACAAAACCATATAGGGACCTTATTACAAAAACCTCTAATCTGGGTGGCCACAGGCCCTGGGTCTCTTCCACTGCATTCCAATGTAGAGCTCATGAAGCAGGAGGAGACTTTCAGCTGTGTAAGATAAACACTTTAAAACTTCAGGAGAGTGGCTAAAACAGTGAGACAAAGCGCGTCCATGACAGGCACCCTCTGGCAGGAAGAGCATGTGTTCAGACAAAAGAGGTCCAGGCCTCGACAGGAACATCCAAGAGGCAGAGTTAAAATCTGGAAGAGCAGTCATTTATAACAGGGAAGGTGTTTATAAGAAGACACTTCGCTTTCATTAAAGATTTTGACAAAACCAATGAGAATATTTCCAGCAAGCTGCTGAATTTTGCTACAAATTCTCCTTAAAAGCTTAGCATTTTGCCTGCATGCTAAATGTTGCCCATAGGCTTAGAAGTACCAAAAAAAAAAGTACCTGCTGTTGTGTTGGGTTCATAGCAGTCTTTGAAGATTGTGTAAATGTTCTGTTGAAAGACTATGATCAGCTTGTGATGGGTGAGAATCAATTTTCTTTCTGTCAGCTTATCTTCAGAGCCCTAGGAACCATGGGCCAACTTCATCCTGGTGTTACTCCAGTGATGGCCACAAGTCTGGACAGCTGTAAACTCACATCTCAAAATGCTTACAATGAAGCTGTTGAATTGTATAACCTCCAGCTAGCTTTGCCGCTGAACGTATTTTTAGCGACTAAAGAAAGGGTTCTCACTGTACAAGTTATTTTCAGAGCACAACAGGATTTTTACAGCTGCAGCCAGCTGTTCTCTAGACAGACTGACTTTCGTGGAGCAGCCCTTTCATAGTCAGTAATATGCAGTCATTAAATTACTACTAAAGACGAGAAATCAGCATGTCTAAACTCCATCACTAGACAATTGCAAACTCACAACTGGTCTACACACGAGCCAAGAAAGACATGAGAATCCAAGAGAGATCCTTGCTTCGTGAGTGTTGTTACAAAAGGGAGCAGTGTCATGTGTTTGCTTAGAGTGCTGCCTAATTGAGTACTCTTAATGCCAGAGATCCCCTCTACAACCACAGAGGGAGTTTGTCCAGTGCAGAGGTCTGAGGATTAGGCAACATGTAAAGATAGCAGTCAGGAAGAATTATGGATTGAAAACCAAAAGGAATTTAACTTTTAAGGAAAGGAACTTTTAAGGAATGTAATTGCTTTGAGGGTCAGAAACAGAAGCTAACAAGTGTTGGATCATGAGCCATGCAAAAGCTATTTGCAATTTCCACTTCTAGCATTTGGGCAAAAGATAAGAGATATTTAAAAAAAAATACCCCCCCCCCCCCCCCCCCCCAAATTAAAAAATCCCACAAACTACCAAGGTAAGCCATCCACAGCAGAGGATATAAGCAGATACTTTCTTGCACATCTCCAACTGACCCTCAAAGAACAGCCAAAAAGAAATACTTTCTTTTCAAACACTCAAAGACATAGCTGACAGAAATTATGTAGCTTTCATAGAAACACGAGAGATCTGCAAAATCAGGTCAATGGAAAGGAGAATTTCACACAGGAAAACCCGTCACTGCAGTTTCATGTCTGATTTGGATACAAGACCCAATTACCCCTTAGACTGGAGGAAGCATAGTCCAAGGTTTTCAGAAGCATAAGCTATTACTACTCCTTGGAAACATCTAGACTGGGACAAAGATCCAGAAGAACCCAAACTCCTCACCTGAATGAAAAAAAAAAAGGGTCACTCACCCCCAAAAATCTTACTGGTGATGATGCTCTAGTGGATACAGCACTTAGGAGATTTCAAAGCCAAGTAAGCACCCCTTCAGTAGGGCTGCCAAGCACTTCACACAGCACCCCAGCATAGCTAGAAATACAGGCAACAGTTTTCTACGACACCTCCATGGATATCATAGGGGGCAGTGTCTAGCAGATACCACAGACAGCTGCTTCTCTCTGTCAAACTTCACCATAGTCCCAGAAACTTAGCCTGGTGCATACCCCAGTACTGGCGGTGGCAATGGCTGCAATGAGGAGTGGTTATATGGGTGGGGTGAGCGCATCATTCTGAAATACCTTGCATGCCATAGGCATCAAAGTTTGGGAATCCCAGCTCTCAGGGTGTTTGTGAAGGACACAGCTGCCATAGAGGTTCTCTCAGAAGAGGCAGTTGTTGATATGACAAAAAGGAAGACACGCAGGTGTTTGTAGGGATCTACCATATGCAGAATATCTGCTAGAGATAGGTTTGTGCAGACTGGAAGGGGTAAGCAAGCCCACAGACTGACTTAGCAGTAGTGGTGGGTACACAGGAACAGCACAGCAAAGCTCTAAAGATGCTGCACAACCATGCCTTCAGCACACAATTGTGAACCAGTGCTCGGCAGACAGCTTGTCTCTAGGGTGTTACGCTATGGAAGGTCCCGGGGCAGGAAGGAAGGAAGGCAAACAGGTGAACTATGCAAGGAAATGAGGTCAGTCCAGCTTGAAGGGCATTACAGAAAATAAGTATTTCTTTTGAGTGATTCCATTACTCAAGATATGATCATATAGATATTGCTAAATAAAAACACATGGGAAAAAATGGCATTAGTAGTTTATGCCTTTCTTCTCAGCAACATAGGTTACTGCTGGAGGGGTGAGAGAAAGGGGAAAATGTACATGACATGAGACCGGGATAAGAACATACAGAGAATGGAACAGAACAAGTCTTCTGAAAACCAAACCTAAATGCTGAGGATCAAATCTCTGAACCTTCCTCTATGGCTACAGACACATACCAGCTTAGCCCAAACATGAAACTATTTTCACAAGACAAAGAACAAAATACCATTCTTTAAAGGAACTTAATTTCCCCTCTAGAGGCCACTTCCTGCTGCCTACCTTTCAGTACTTACCCTGCTCATTTGTATAGAAACCACCACAGTGCAATCTGCCCAGGGTGCATACACCCCACGGTTGTAGCTCTTCCATTGCACCCATAGCCAAAATGTATATGTTTTCCATTTGAGTTCCTCCCAGATCTTGCCATTTATCCACTCAAAAGTTTGCCCTTCTGCAGCCTACATCCCATGAGCATGTCCAGAGTATGATCAGAGAAAGGAAAACAACTGGGAGAAGTAATTCTGCTTCTTTCTTTCATACCCTTTCCCCTGTTCCCTTTACAGCAATACCAGCAAGTTCCCAAGTACATTGGGAGCTTCCTCATTGACTTCTAGCACCTTTCAAGGTACCAATGGAAACTCAGAGCTACATGTTTCTTAAGCCAAGCTCTTCATTTTTCAGTAACTTATACAATTGTTGTATGAACAGAAAATGTACTTGAGACTCCATGCCACAGGAGCTGTAAAGCTGCCACGCCTAGGAACCAGGCTACGGCTGTCCTGAAGAATGCAGGCTCTGAGGCCATGCACTAGCTTGTAGATGTCATACTTTTTTGGTAAAGGAGGACAGAAGTTGCAGTCTTATCCCAACTGCTATAGAAAACTGGGAATAAAGTAACCCCTTTACTCATAACATTACAAGCCATTACTTTATAAGGGAAAACAACTTCTCAGATGTGCATGGAGACCTTCCTGCTTAGATCTAATTGGCTGCTTAGGAATGAGGCTCTGCTAAATATGTCTCTGGCTCCCTTTTATTTGGCGATTCCTTTCATCTTCTCAGCATTAGCAGAATCTCTAAATGTTTTGGTTTGTCTGGCTTCAGGCCCTCTCCTCTACCTCAATGATAGGCTTTACACTTTTCTTCTCCCCCTCCCCCTGCCCTTTTGAGAAAGGCAGGAATAAATAAGCTTTAGGGAGCAGAAAGTCCTTCAAATAACCTGATTCATTGCAGCTGTCATGCAGTGTGCATCTGTAAAGTGTCACATCAACCATAAGCTGTCAGACATATAGACTAGCTTGCTCTATCATTGCCAGGCTCTGTCGTCTTAAGACAAAATGTCTCTAATAATTCTCAAGACAGCTACTCAAATGTGGGAGTTTTCAACCTGCGAAGTTTGGAAAATAGTTTTGCCAGTGCTGTTCAAGAGCCAAAGGATACACTTTGCCTCCTGGGTGGGGTGATGAAGCATTTTAATTCACAACCTTCATTCATGCTCTTAACAAGGCATCTTTCTCCGTGATAACATTAAGTAAATTTCCCCTCATTCAAAATCAAAGGAACATACTCAAAGTCAAAATGAGCTAATAGTTCCCTCTTCAACTTTCTTTTATAAATAAATAGAACATAAGAATAAGCCCTGCTGGGTCAGGCTGATATCCATCTAGCCCAGTATCCTGTCTCTGAGATTTCCTGATAGCAGAAGTTTAGGATAGAAAGGGGATATCTACAGCAATGATTTTCTTCTTTACCCTTCCAGGCTGCTTATGTGCAACATACGGATGTCTTGAGACAGGAGTTTGTACCTCTATCTTCATTTGTAATAGATGCAGACAATTTTTCTCCATAAATTTGCCTAATTTAAACACATAGTTTTGGAGATAGGTTGTCCTCCACAATTTTCTGTGGAAATAAGTTCTACATTTCATCCGCAAGGCACCATCCATAGCTCACACTCCAGTTGGTGTGGACATGCCTCATATTAGAAAGAAAACATCAAATATATCAGAAGTACAGTCCAAGCAACAGTCTTTATACCAAGAGCTACATATCCACCAGAGATCCTGGACAAGTACTCAGGCTACTAGCCAAGGCTGAGCTTGGCCCTGCTGTGTGTTAAGGCAGCAGCTGCTCAGTAGCTAGTTCACAGTTCACGAAGAGTTATCTGCTCTAACTGACACTGTATACAAGGCTACATGATAATGTTGCACTGGCAAGTTTCCTAAGAGCTATGAGAGAATGGATTCCCCCAGACTGTTAATCAGAAGCACTCTGGTAACATGCTATCTAAATTTGTCCAAATGCAAAGGGAATGTTCTTTCTCCATTACTGTGAAAAACAAGCACTGTACTTTAAGGAACGCAAAGCTGCAGAGCATGTGTATGGGGGCTGGCAGAAGACAGGGGTTCTTCCTCCACTCTTCCTTTCACTTCTTAGCTTCCTAATCAATGTATTCCCACACTAGCAGCAATAAGGAGAACAAGTCCCCACCACACTTTTGGAAAGGGCTGTGTTGAAGAGAAGCCCCATTATCATCTCCCCAAAATTAGGCAAGTTTCAACATGAGCTTGGACATTATGAGAAATCAGCTAGTTCCCATCAAAGACATATGCTGGAAGCAGGTTTCATGAGGCTATTACTTACTCATTGCGTGCCTAGTCATATCACAGCTTCACAAGCCTCAGTGCCTGTATCAGCTGGTCAAGCTGACCCTCCAGCAAACGCCAAGGAAAAGGGCCTATAGGGCCAATTTCATCCACTCCTGAATCTAACAATTTTCCGTAGTCAGAATTTCACTTCTTCTGACCAGTGCACAGATTCTGTGCATGTAGGCTTTGGATGACAACTAACTGTGGAGTCCCTCTCAACACCAATTTTACCAGCTGGGTACGTACCTCTCCAGATGGGCCAGCCACAGCTTCCAGACCCTTTCTCCTGGCTCCCAGTTAGGTGGCACTGCTGGGCAGGAAGGACAAGCAGACATCCCTGCTGCAACTTCTTTGCCTTCTCTGTCAGCCACTCAGTACAACTGAAAAACAAACAACTCCTGAGAGCACAGCTGTACTTTTATTTTTTTATATATATATTTTTTAACTTACATGAGAAACACTGTAATACCATGAAGGAATGAGCATTAAATGGCAAAAATAAAAATTAAAAAAAAAAAAAAGAAGAACTTACAAAAACTACAAGGGGAAATCTATGACCTGCAGGACTAAAGTAAACACATACTTTTCAAAATACCTTAGATGAAAAAAAGAACTGTACTTTTGGAATTACATAGAAATATATGCTGTTATACAGAATTGTAAAAAATAATACAGCAAATGCAAACATATTTAATACACATGCATTTTCTGCACCAGAAAAGAGCCACGTGAGTCCAAAGGATTGCAATGCAGTCTGGGACTATTTCAACTCCATTGCAGGAGGATGCTAAAAGAGCAGGCACGAACATTAGGCACATGAAATACAGAGGGTTTGGATAGCCCATATCCACCAAGGCATTCCTAGAGAACTGGCTGAATTGTGTCCAGAGCAATTAACAGTCATTTTCATTAGTCCTTAAAAGTGCTTAAGGGGATTTCAGTAAACAGGAAGAAATACAGTTCATCAAAAATTTCAAGCTGTAACTGGAAAGAGTAGCTTTCACAAACTTCTCAGATGAACACAGCGCTCTAAGCCAAATTGTAACAGTGACCAACACAGAATTCAAACAATAAAAAGAGACACTATAATAGATGTTGATGAATATGGCTTTATGAAAATGACTTATCAAACATTTTTAGAGAAATATTACAAACTTAGCTGTAAAATGTTCCTCCTAAAGCCTTTAACTTTCCAAAACAATGAATCTAAGGCTAATTCAGAACTGATGTATGCAGAGTAGCATGAAAACTGGCTGAAGTCTCACAACACACGAGTGTAGGGACGTCACTGCTGAGTGGGTGTGATTCTGTGGGTCTTTCTCCTCTCACCACTGGCTATGCCCTTTAATACCTTTATCAGTGATCTGATCTGTAACATAACAATTACAGTTAAACAAAGTGTGTGCGAGTATATTTACAATTAGCTACAATCTACATTTCAGAACTAGAAGGAAACAGAGTCCTCCCCTGCAGAATGCTGTCTATAACACGAAGCCTTGAGAACAATCTTTGCATCTCTGACCTGTGCAGAAGTACTCCCTCTCCCATCTATAGCATTTTTGCTGAGTGTCACTTTGGCTGATGAAAACAAGGTGCAAACACACCTGGCAAAGTGGTGCCTAACTCACCGCATGTTGCAGGAAGGACAGGACTGCACCGGTGCTCTCTGCCCACAGTGCAGTGTCAGCCTGCCTCTGTCACACCTCCCTGCAGATGTCCTGGCCACTGCTTGGGCCTGCAAGAGCCTCCTGTAATCTACTGCAGTACTCCAGAAGACTGATGGGCAAAGATGGTTGGTCACTTAGCCAGGAGGAAGTGGTTATAAAAAACTGTTGTCCATGTGCTAGCACATACAGTTTACAAACCTCTCCCCAAGACAGACTCTCCTCAAGTCTCACAAACAGACTGAGATAGGCAAGTTTTCGCCTCTGTTTTGCAGATGCATCTTATTTACGTAAGGTAGGTTCTTCTTCCTCTTTCTTGCAGACAGTTATGACAACTATGGAAAAGTACAAGATAACATGCTATTTTTGTTTATTAATTTCATCTGTTTTCTGAAAACGTGCCAGCATCTACCAGCCAAATGTTCTTTTTTCCCTCTCCTACTCAGTGTGTTATTACATGCCCACCTTTAATTATTTATGCAACTTCTCTATCAGACCAAAGAACATTTTCCTTTTATGATTATAAGAAAGACATGGACACACTTCTGAAACAAATACAACTGTCCTTCAAGGGAAAAAAAAAAGAAAAAAAGAAAAAAAAAAAAAGATTTCTACAAAGTTTCATTCACTCCAACCCATGTCAAGGCCAGTTGCTGTTCATTGGAATCAACTGCAGGACAGCCACTGGCCTTGTGGGAGGTAAATACTGAGGGGACTCAGGTATAATCTGCCCGGGTCCCAGCTGGAATCTTCTCTGATCTCAACTGCTTTCTGATCCATTTCTCAACCAGTGTAAGATGACAGACACCGTTCTGTACTGCCTGTACACATCTGTTGTGCACACAGACACTGGTACAGATACAGCTCTGGCTGCACACAGGTCTGTTCCATAGATGGAACATCTATTCCATAGATGGAAGGCTGATACCTACCTCATTACACAGAGGCTTTCAGGACTTCACGAATATCCCAAGTACTTACAAGCAGAAAATGATAAAGCCTGCTGGCTCATGTTCTGTTCTTCCTGTGAGTCAGCAACAGCGCTAAATAAAAGACAGGCTTTTGCAAAGCGCTGTCTCAGAATCATGGTCTCTACCATATTGTCACTCCTTTAGGCACTTCCCATATTTCTTTCCTTCAGCTCCTCACTAGTAACTTTTTGAATAGATTTAGCAACTCCTTTCATTGCTGCAAAACGCTGTTGCCCAGGCATCATGGAAATGCCTGGATAGTGTTCACAGGAGGATACCAGAACTACACACGTGTCTCTCAGCATCCTAATTAGAGCCTGTCACTTAGGCATTGTACTTAGCCATCTCTGGGAATTCACTTACAAGGTCAAATGTTCACACCTCTTCAACATCGTGTAAATCTTTCCTCTGCACTCTAGTTAGTCTGAATTACACAGCATGAACACATTGCTTAATAAAAGGAGAAAGATATATAATTAGCAGGTCTACAGCACAAACACATTCTCCTTTCTGAATTGTACATAAATTAAACAGCATTGGTATAGTAGTGGCAGCAATAAAAACTCAGCACCACTTACACTGCAAACAGCCTGGCCTCAGAACAACAGGCAGTGGGAGAGGGGGATGAGGGACAATCATGCTTGGAAAAAAGCACTTAACATCTGATTTCTTTTTCTCTACTTACAATGCAAGCTACTATTTCCATGGGAGCCCAATCTCCCTATTAGCCTGATTTTAATAATTCAAAGTTATTCTTCTGCAGACCTTTTTGCCAGATCCTGTTTTTCGGGTGGGCCCTCTGAAAAGAAAACAACACGTGGGGTTTTGGACCAGGTCACTCAGGAACAGCGGGATGGGAGCTGGGAGAGCAAAGAACAAGCTCCACATGGCAAAAGGCCCTCATGGCCCCGAGCGGGGACTGCCCGGGCGTGAGGTGCCGGGCAGAGCAGGATGCCCCTTGGAGGGGCTGAGGGAGAAGGGGCTGGCAGCCAGCCCTGCCCTGCTGAGGGAAGGAAGTCCCCAGTTACTGACATAACGTGTCTTTCCATCTGCTTTGTGCATGTGCAGTGAGATCTTAGCTTCACTCGAGACAACGGCAGAATTACCATTGATCTCACACATAGTGATTCAATGAGAGCCGAGCACCCGGTCCAGAGCCTCTGCCTCAAAAAGGCAAGGCAACTTCCTCGCACTGTTACAGCAGAGGGATACGAGTCCCTCTTCATTTCTCACACAGCACTGAGGAACCCCCCTCCTCTCAGCAGGCCACAACCGGGGGGGGGGGTTCAGAGCACCCCAAACCTGGGGGAGACACACGGGGAACCTGTGGCCTGCACTGACACCGCTGTCCTGCCCAGCTGGGTGCCAAAACACCCACCCCGCTGCTCACTGCCCTCCTGGCAGCCCCGTCCATCCGCTCCTGCACGAGACACGGGCTGACAGCAGGAGGGAGGCAGCTACCATGGCGTGTGGAAAGAACGGCACTTCTGAAATGTTTGGCTTCAAAGTAGTATGTGAGAAATGATTCAGATGAAAAAGTATCTCTAACATCTCATCTGGGGACTTAACGGGATGATTCATTAGAAGCAAACGTTAGTGTACCCCTTCTTGTTATGACCACCCCTGGAGACACAGATTCCTAAGCCCAGCATTTAATTGGTGATGAGAACCACCGACAGGCAACAACCAACTGCTTTCTCACAGAGGTATAAATCGGTCTGTACCATGTACTCGGTTCGTTTGCTTCATGCTCATAAGAGCTTGACTCTGCAGCGGGCTGTGCAGCTGAGCAGAGGAGGTATGACTCACTCCTGTAGCTGCATGATCTACCCAGGCCTCTGGTATGTTGGCACAGATGTGTGCTAGAAGGGGGTGAGTGGGTGAAGGCAGGGAACGGTGACAGCCCTACCACCTCCAAACCTTGCTCTTACCACAACAACACCTCTCTACCAAAACTGTGCTCTTGATCATCTACCTGAAGCACAAAGCCTGCTAATAGAGCACACAGAAGTGCCAGGAGACACACAGTCAGAGTGAGATCACTGCATCCTGTTCTTGCTCTGAAGATTGTTTGATGTTGCAGAGGATGCCAAATTGCATCTGAGACGTTAGTGGGAGGGAAAAAACTGTCCCTCCCCCCCCAAAAAAAAAGATTTTCAAAGGTTAAGTGATATCGAAAACACAAGAGAGTTGGGAGTCTCAGCCACAAGGCATTGCTTTATCTCAGTGTGCTAATCTCACTTGTGTAATCTCACATCCAGAAACAGGAGCATGCCAGAACAAAGCAGCCTGGCAGTCCTAAATCCCGAAAGGCATAGTATCAGTTACAGGTCCAACAGATCAACTGCAGTATGCTAAGATCTTTCAAAATGTTTCCTTTAGTTTCTCCTCCCCACCATCACATTTACTAAAATCTGTTTTAGTTAACCTTAAAAATATTTTGAAAATGTTTTTCTCCCAAGGGTGATTGTTTGGGTGTCACTTACTCAACATCTGAAATAAAGCCATCTGGTGTGCTTGTTACTTCCATCTTCACAGCAGTGGTTAAAAAGCAAAACTAAAGACTTCCTTCAACTCCTGCTTACCTTTAAACTTCAGACATTTCTCTGCAGATTTTCCTCTCTCATCCTCACTACTGGGATTCAGCCTTGGATTTAACTCACAGTTGCAGGAACCTAACACAACTCATAGACTAAAACAACCGTGTTATGTCCTAGCAGTGTCTGAATGGAAAAAGTTTAAACAGTTCCTCACTCTCCTCTGGAGAACATCTAGCCTCCCTCACACATCATCACAAGAGCTTTTAAAATTCATCTGTTACACATTTGATTGTTAGAATTTGCTTTACACTGAGTTTATTATTTTACTATATTAATTATACTAGTATTATCTTACTATAGTAATACCATCCTCAAAGAACAACTAAGAGTAGCTAGCCTGAAAAAAAAAAAAGAAAAAGAAAGAAAAGAAAGAAAGAAAAGAAAAGAAAAAAGCCTACCAGCAAGCCACTGAAGCTAAGCTGTCTGCTGCAAGTTCTGGACAAAGACAGAGCTCTGCAAGACATTTCAGAGATGCATTTACAACATATCAAGTCACAAAGTTAAAATTTAACTAAGCCAGTGTGATGTGCAAAGTATTTGCTCAATTGTGCAGCTTTCAGGATCTCAGCACACACTAGTAGAGCACACACAGAGGACAGTCCCACAGCTAAAATAGTCAATAATCAAGCTTAAGATAGAAATACATCTACATTTATGGTAAGGTTATGGTGATTGGCTGTGAGAGCCACCAGGCAGCCAGCCAATTTGCTTTTCCAGTCTAAGGAAATGCTCAGTTTGTTTGAAAAATTATTTTTTTTCCAGCTGTGAAGAATGCATTGACGTCACCAGACTGGGCCTGTTAAACAAAAGCATGGATCTAGGGTTGTGTCAAGAAGCTGAATTGCAAGAGAAAGGATGCACATTTATTTTAGCTTTCCTCTGGAGTGTCAGAAAGGGACTATTCCCAGTTTTCCATATTCGCCCCCTCCAGAGGACAACTGCTAGAGGGACAAATGACTTATAAAAAGTTGCAGTTTCCCCATGGTTTTGTTTCGTCAACCCCACAGGCACAGAGACTTCAGAGAGATGAGAGGCTCCTGAGATGCTCCAACTGAGGGATCTCTTATTAAACAGAGCTGCAACCCTGGATCTCACCTAGGTTCCATCATCCACATCTTTCATTCCAGCAGTCCTACTACTGACTCTTCTATCACCTCGGGGAGTTTTTTATTTGCCCCTCTCCCCCCTTTTTTTTTTTTTTTTTAATATACACTATCATTTATGGCTCTGCAGGCCCCATTACCCAATTACGATTTGCACACTGCGTGCCAGAACTCCCTGATTCGTTTTAACACCACGCAGCAGCAGCCTTGCAGGGCGCCTCGGGGAGAAGCAGTGTTTGTAAACACCACTTTTCCACTTCTACGCTGCCGCATCAGCTTTCTCTCTGCGCTGGGCCATTACAGGGCTTCGCTACCACATCACCCGATCAAGATGCTTTCACTACATCACTAACCCCAGTGATTATAAGTTGCACCTCAAACAGGCCAAGAGTGACACTGAATCCTTAGAAGCAGGCTGCATCACACTGCAACAACACAGCCAATAGCTACAGTCATTACAGAGCACCTCTGGTCCACAAAACCACAGAACAAAGTGTGCAGCCTGTGGGTGGAGCAAGGTCACCATTTTAATGTTTCAGAGGAGATCTGAAGAGAGAGGTGATCCTCCCCTCTGCCCAGCACTGGAGAGGCCACACCTGGAGTACTGTGTGCGGTCCTGGGCTCCCCAATACAAGAGGGATATGGAACTTCTAGAGAGGGTCCAGCACAGAGCCATGGAGATGATTAAGGGATTGGGGCATCTGTCCTATGAGGAAAGATTAAGTGAGCTGGGCCTGTTTAGCCTAGAGAAGGGGAAGTTGAGAGGGGGTCTTATCAAACTCTATAAATACCTGAGGGGACAACGTAAAGTGGATGGGGCCAAACTCTTCTCAGTGGTGGCCAGCAATAGGACAAGGGGTAATGGGTATAAATTGAACCGCAGGAGGTTTCGTCATCATACGAGGAAGAACTTCTTTATGGTTTAGGTGACAGAGCACTGGAACAGGCTGCCCAGAGAGGTTGGGGAGTCTCCTTTGGAAATATTCAAACCCACCTAGATGCCATCCCATGTAACATGCTCTCGGTGACCCTGCTTGAGCATAGGGGTTGGACTGGATGAACTCTGGAGGTTCCTTCCAACCTCAACCATTCCGTTAAATCTGGAAAACAAAGGGCAAAGCATTCCACCATAAAATTGGACTCAGTAAGAGCTGATGATTTAAGGAATGATTCCACTCAGATCTTTTAGCAAAAGGATCATCCAACGTTTATGACAAGAATCGTGAAACCAAAAGGGTTTTGAAACCAACAAAAAAGGAGATGCTGGTTGAGTAACCCACTCACAATGCTCTATCTTGCCTCTATCTTGCACTTAAATCAAAAGTCAAATCGGGTTGTTCTGAACATATATGAGGGAGGGAGGAGGCAGAACAGAAAAGCAAAACAAAACAGAGTTAGAATGTGAAAGAGAATTGCTCTACTTTGGGTCCGATTATTATTATTTTTTAATTATTATTATTATTAAATCCTCACCCTAACCTGCCTTTAAAATTCAGGTTACTTAAAAAACATGAATCACATAACAAAATGTTTCATTTTAATATCTCTGAAATGTATGTTCTGTATTCTCTCCTATTTTCCTCCCTTTTCAGCCAAACCAAATTGACCAAATACAACACTTTTCTCCCCTAAATTACATTTCAAGGCAAACTTATCATCTACTGAAAGACAGGATAATAAGTCAATATAAACAAGACAAGAAAATGCGAAGTTAGCATGAGGACAATTGTACTGAGGAGCTCATAACCCTTCTTAATTTCAAGAACTCCTACATTTAGCGTGTTAATGTACCCCAGTCTTCTGTGCAACAGTAATCTTCTAACATGTACTATTGGTCAAAGGAGAGTTTAAGTTTCATGAAACCACCTCAGTTAAATTATATTACATTAATCTAAATTTTCCAATCTTAGCACAAAAGAATTGCTAAATAATTGCCAACATGCAAAAATAAACCTAAGCCAATTATTTTAAAAAAAAAAAAATCAGTAATTTTAATTTTAAAAAATCTGTAATAATTTATCAACAGCCACAACAACAACAAAAAACGTGGTAGGAATCAAGTTAGCTCTTATGCATTTTCCATCTATTATTTTCCCTCTGTAATATAAAAGTGGATTCAACATTTTGAAGTCATAGAATATCCGGAGTTGGAAGGGACCCATAAGGATCATCGAGTCCAACTCCTGGAAGTCAGACCAATAAAATACACAGGCCCCTGGTTCCTTGATCTTGTTTTATTTTACCTTGACAATTTTTCATCACCTGGAGAGACTAGCTAAGTTAGCCTTCTCAAAATACAGCACTTTACAATGTCATAATATCCTAATGGAGTTAGTTTTTCTAGGTGCAAGTAAGCTTCTGGACAGGGGCAAAACAGTTTAATGCCAATTAAGGCTGAAATACAATGTGTAGTTTAGTGACCCTCAAAGTTGCAGTAACATGTCCAGACATATTCCTTAGGCATTTCTGCAGCTATTTTTAACAGAATTTGCTATGATCAGTGCACATACGTGGACATAGAACAGCAAAACCCCACACATAAATCAAAACAGCACAGTGAGTAGGTCAACAACTTCACCTTAATTCCAAAACCTGTCATTTTCAAAGGTGGAACTGCAAAGAAACTAAAAAGGTTGATACATGTTAACTAGTCCTGGAATTTGATCTTTCCGTGCTGTAATCCCTCTTCGCCTATTAGGAAAGGTTCAAGGACATCTACTGGTAAGAAAAATAATGCAACATCTCCTATACTCGCTAAGAGCTCAACTGACACATGAATCCAATTTTAGATGATGAGAGAATAAAGAAAACAGTCAAAGCTGTCACTTCTACCAGCCAAAAATGCTGCCACAACCCAAAGATGAGTGCAAAAGATGAAAGCACAACTCTGTGGTGCCCACCAATAACATCTCAGAATAAACAAACAAACAAAAAAATTGCTCTCATGGTTTGTATCTATGACATTATCAAAAACCCAAACAGCTACAGTTACCAGCCATGAGGTATGACTCCAAATCACATGCAGGCACTGTTGTTTTCACAAGAATCTGGTGGCTTTTCAAACTTATCTCAAAGCTACCTACCAAGATAAAAATACAAAACAGATATACCCATGCATTCAATTACACCTCCTGGGGGGGGCAGGGAAGAGTGCAAAGTGCATGCATCTAATATACATTTATTAACTTACTGGAAGATACCCAATAATTAGGGCAAGAACACCTAGGTGTTGATAAATGCTAAGCGATGCCTGCTGAGGGCCCAGTGATGTTAGGTTTTGTTTTCAGGGCAAACCACAATCCCCTAAGTGATGAATTTGGAAACAGCTCTACTGAGCTTTCTGCTGCAGCACCCACCTAGATCTGGGCAATGCTGTTTGCAGTACTCCCTCTGCCCTCATTTGCACGCAAACTTCCGCTAAAACGAACAGCCTTGGGTTCACCAGCCTTGAGCACGTACCCGTTTGGGTTTGGCCTGTAGGAACCGCAGGCATGTAACACCAAGGAGAGGTTTCTCCCCATCTCCATACCACCACGTGGGAAGGAAAAGAGCTGCTTGTTACAGGATACTCCAAAGGCACCATCTCCAACACTGTGTCACCACGGTGTCACCTCCTAATTTTATGCGGAAGTGGTTAAAAAGCCTGAAATATTGAAAACAGCCGCTATTTTTTGATGATATATGTACTCAGCTTATCTGCAAGTATCGAGTTTATCTGCAGGTAGCAGCCACACCATCAGAAAATCCAAAGAGGTGATTCACAAACTACTGAGAAAGGTTGCTTAAAACGAAAGCGCCAGTTCAGTTACAACCATGGTCTTCCAATAGCACCACGTGAAATATCAAGAAGCGCGTCGATAACTGATAGCGTCGCGTTACTCCTAACGCTACTGAGAAACTGGCTACGAAGCCGCAGCCACCCTTCCGATGAGCTCAGCCTGCTCCGAACGCCTGCGGACTGAGGATTCCCTGCCCCAGACCCGGCCTCTCCCGCACAGAGAGAGTGCCCTCGGTGGGGGGCTGACAGAAGGGGGCTGCCTCGGGGCCCCTCACAGCGCCCAGCCCCGGCCTGGCTGCCTCCCCCGGCGGGGCAGGCACGGCGCCCTCCTCCGCCGGGCCCCGCCGCTCCCCGGCGCCGGGCCGGGCCGGGCCCGCCTCGTGTTTACCAACATGGGAGGAGCCCGGCAGGAGCCGCGCCGCTTTCGCTTCGCCGGAGGCTGCGGGACAGCGCTGGGGCATGGCCCGGGGACTCCTCGCCCTGCTCCTCGTAAGTGCCCGCCGGGCAGCGGGGTGGGGAGGGCGGCTGGGGCCGGGACGGGGCGCGGGGCGAAACTTCTCGGAAATTGAGGCGGTTTGCTCAGGTCTGGTGGTGCGTGCGGTTGTTTTGTTTGTTTGCTTTTAACTTTACGGTCCCTCGAGTTCAGGCTCTCCGCTGCCACAGCCGCGGGAGGAGGGCAGCGGGCGCTGTGCAGCAGCCGGGGCCGGGCGCCCTCCACCCGGGCCGGGCTGCTGCCGGCTCTCGGCCCCGGGGAGAGGCGAGCAGGGCTGGGCAGGGCCGGGCCGACAGCCCCAGGCGAACAGCCCCAGGCGAACAGCCCCAGGCGAACAGCTGGGCTCTGGCCCCCTGCCAGCAGCAAGGCAGGGAAGGCTGGAGAGGCAGGCGAGGTTGAGCACGGTGAAGCGCGGGCGTTTACCGGCAGCGGGGCAGGGCCTTCCTCTCACCTTGGTCATTCCTCCCGCTCGGGACGAGGCTCGGAAGCTTCAGGGCTTGGGTCACCCGGCTAAGCGTGTTACTTATCGCTGCCGTTGTGGAAGGCTGCTGCCAGCGAGGGAGGTAAGGAGGTGCTGCAGCACAGAGCCCTCCCAGCACAGGTGGGTGAGAGCTCCATGTCTAGGAGGAGCAGGGGTCTAGGACCTCTAGAGCTCCAGGAGCAGGGCTCCTTGGCCAGAGACCCTGGCACGGGCAGCAGCGGGGCAGCAGGGACCATGCCTGTGGCAGCGATCCCTGTGCCGTGGCAGAGCCGAGCCCTGCATGCACCTGGGGTACAGGTTGCGTTGCGCCCCCAGCCCCGCTCCTCGCCTCCTCCGAGGAAGAACTTGCTGGAATTCCCACTCCGAAATGCATCATGGTGCAGTTACACCACTAACAAACAGAGGCTGCTTGGGGGGTGGCAGGTTAGGTTCTGGTGGTCAGGCAGAAGTTATTCAGTTTCTCATCTGATTTGTCATACAACAGGTCATAAACAAAGTGATTTATAAGGTTCTACCTATGCCCCTGCACAAAGCACCAGGGCGTAGTTAAATACAAGGAAGAATTTCCAGCTGCTGACGGAATTGTATTGGTACCTGTCCCTGTACAGGAGCAGCAAACAAATGGCAGAAGTGTCTGTCTAGTTCAGTATCTTAGAACTACTCAGAACATAAATTAAGATAAAAAAAAAAAAACCTTCTCTTACCTGCTCCCAGAAAAGAAAGATCATTCCTATTCTTACTTTCTAATTGTTTCCGAGTTTTGCTATCCTTTGGAAAGACTGCAGCTCTCCCATATGCATTCTATTAATATATATATAACTAGTATGTTGTTCCACTACTTAAAATATCAGTAAACCTGGGCAACATTTGACTTGCTCACTTGATTAATCCAGAACATGAAAGTAGATTGTTGAATTAAACCTCAATTTTACAAGCAACTCTGTATTGCGCTAAAGCAGAAGGAGTTGCAGAGCAATATAGCAATGGCCTATATAGCTAGAAAACTTCTAACTTTACCCCATAAAGCGGGCCACAAAACCACATACCATTCAGAGACACACTGTAGAGGAACAGGCCACCTTGAGACAGTGAACAGCCCACCTGTTCACTGAGACAGTGAAGTGTTACATGAATACTTTGTAATGATCTGATAGAATTATTTACAAATCAGGCAGTCTTCTTGAAACTTAGAAGACATGCCTTTGAAAACAGGACTCCTACTTTACTGTGCCGACCCTTATTTCTTATTTCCCACAGAACCAATGCACGTTTTAAATGTATACATATAAGCAGCCATAAAGTCATGGGAAGACTCGAGTGAGAAGTATAAGCACTCCAATTCTGAAAATGCTTGTCTGCTTATGTTTCCACAGTTAACTATCTTTGTATTTGAGGCAACTCACAGAGCAAAGAGAAAGTAGCTACAAGCAAATCGTATCACATTACAAAAGGGAGAAAAGTTCATAATTTCTGTTCTGTCCGTCTCTTACTTGTCCTTAGCCACAATATTGTCAAATAGAGGTGAGAACTGTTAATACTGTTCCAAATCTCTTTAATTCAATTGTATTTATTGTTTATTAGCACAGTGCTCCTAAAAAAATACAAAATTAAGAACAACCAACCAACCACGGTATCCTTATCCCCCAGTATACTGCTGTAAATTGCACGTGAGGCAGCTGAGATGTGAAATAGTAATGGACTGAATCTGGACAACTCCTTTAAGACATGACTACTTTAAGACATAACTGAGGGTTATTATTCTTGCAGGCACTGAACACATGAACCTCACTTAAAATTTCAGGAGGCTACGATGCTTTTATCTGTGGGGAAATACCAGCTCCCATTGCTAGGCTTCAGAAAACAAAACCGCACTCTTCTTAGTCCTTCTCATAAAAGATTTTAGAATCTAAAGACATGCTTTTTTTAATGGCTATTTTGGTGGTAACTACCATCTGCTGCCTTCGTGGGGGAAAAAACAAATGAGGAAAAGTTGATCCTAAAGATAGCAGAAGCGGAAATTTAATGTCATACTAAAAGGCCTATGTAGAGAATCCTCTTAACAAGCAGTGTAGAATTCATTTCTCTGACAAAGCCATCCTGAAAGGGGTTAGCACAAGGGAGACTAATTACATGGAAAACTGTATTAAAATTGAGCTAACTCTAGCAACCATTTGTCAAAGAAATACCAGAAGCAAGTCAAAAATTAGAAAACAAGTTTTTCTTAGCTCCCATTATTCAAAAAAGCAAGAAAAATCCTCCCACCCCCACCTGTTTTTTTTAAACTACTTAGAAAGCCCCGATGAACTCATGCACATTACCCCCATATAATAAATGTTGAAGGAAAAAAAGGCCACCAAGTGCTGAAGGCATCACCCTTCTCGTCTGTAGGTGTTTATGGTTTAGAAATAGGAGAAGCAGCTGACAAAAGTCAAATGTATTATAGAGATAACAGGAGGGAGATTTTTTTTTTACTTAGAGGGTGAAATGTTGTAAAGCTTGCAAAAGACCTGTATGCGAATAACATATTCACACTTCCAAAGTGATATTTCAGCCCCATGAGGTGAGTCTGCTGAAAGTTTTGCATCCAAGGACTTTGACCCATTGTGAAGAATACTCGGGTGCAGAAAGAATCTGAGGATAGAGTCCCAAAATCACACGACTTTCAGGAAAATAAAGCTCCTGTCACTGCCCTGGGAACACAGATGAAGACAGGTTTTCTACATGTCCTTAGCAGATGCCTGTTGCTGACAGCATTTTGAAGGACGCTGTAAGAGTGAAGGAAAGGTGGGCAGGGAAAAGATAGAAAGGTCTCAAATGCTTAGGCATTTGAAAAGCAATGCAAAAGGAGTGAAACCAAAGAAAAATGTGCCCATGTGATAATTCTTATGGATTCTGCTAAGGTTAGATATCCCTGATTGCTTCTACTCCTATATGCTGCTCAGATCACTCCATCTTTAGGTATGACAACTGTTTTTAGTTTACTAGGAGAAAGGTTGAACAGACCCTCTGTGAGTCATTTTGGACTGAAAACGCACAGCCGCCCTTTGAATATACACATCCTAAAAAAGTACCTATCACCCCTGCCTCTGAAAACCCCTGCAATGCTTTCTGCTAGGAGCACTCACTGCTCAGCGACAGCGAGGAGGAGTTAAGGTATGCTCCGGAAGCTAAATGACTACTGACTTTTTTTTTTCCTATAAGGAAGGGCAGACCAACACTTTTACATAGCAAATGGAATGATTTTAAGAGGGTGCAAATACAGGAGGAGATATTTTTTTCAAGTTAGGGTGTTACTTTGAAAGCTCAAATCTCCAAAAGTTTTCTCATTATTCCTTATGCAAGAAGGCAGTGCAGGGACTCTACAAGCAGAAGCTATGTAGGCTTTTGGGGCTGTGTGAAAGTCAATTTCTGAGAAACGTTCCCCGCTTCTTTCAAGCATACCAGGAAGTTCACCTCTGCAAGTGACAATGGAGGGCTTCCATCCAAAAACAAACAAACAAACCACCACCACCACCCTGCTTCCCTCCCAACTCTGTCAGCCTAGCTCTTCTGTGTAAGCTTGAGTTTTGCTCGAGGGAAGACTGTCCATGCACGCACTGTGTTTGCAGTGATTGTGTAGCCCCTAGAAGCAGTTGTACTAAGTTTTATTCATACTAGTCATTTAGGAGTGTTTTTTTCTTTCATTTTATCCTCTTTCCTACACAATTCTCTGTACATTTTCTTTGCACTAGCGTATCCCCCAGTCTTCTCTTTACTCCCCAAAAGCCACAAGTGCTGCTTCACAGCTCTGACGCGGGAGATGCATGTGCCAGAGCAGGGTGGGCAGCTCCCCAGTGGGCACAGAGCTTGGCTAGGTGCCGGTCGAGGGCAGATAAGGAGAAGAGAGCCAGCCTAGTGCTGCGGCGGGGTAAAGGGTGGCAAGAAGCAGGCAGGCACCTCTGAGCACTGGCTGTGTGCTCGGGTGCAGGTCGGTGCTGTGCCACTTGTCCCCGCTGAGTCACAGTTCCTCCATCAGAGGGGAGAGACCGAGCAGTCACTTCCCCACTGACTTCCTTATGCTGTGAGCGCTGCTCACATCTGCCCTCCACATGCCCTGGCCATGAACCTGCACGTGGGTCTGAAAGCCTGGCACCATCGGGCTTCCTGGGGCTGTGACGGCTGCCTCAGGGTTGCCAGAGCCACCAGCCCTGGCCTCTCCACCCCATTTCCAGAGCCTCACTCCAGTTGGGGTGTCACGGTGCTCCTGGTTTGGCTCGAGAGACAGTGCAACCACCCCCTCCCCTCCCTACAGTGGCGGAGGAGCAGAGGGGCTTCACCCACAACTAGGGAAAGCTGAGCTAGGCTGGATGGCGGCCACCCCACAGGGCTACCCTCCTGGCCTGGCTCCCAGAGGTGGCATGCAGTTGGAAATCCAACCCTCTCTTTTTCAGTAAGTTCAGATAATTACAAGAGTTTTCTACATCTAGCTAAAGTTACAGTGGGCATCCAAGCAGTTTCACACAGCTTCATAAAGACTGAATGAACCAACCATTAAATATCACCCTCTGTCAGGGAAAATAAGTAAATAAAAGTCTAACAGTAAAAATAACCGATTTTCAAACTAGGAGAAAGTTGCTTAAATATGTATATAGCATGTCCTTTGCTGTCAGCATTAATAGATACAGTCAAGTTGGTATTAAACTGCAGCTCAAAAGTGCTAAAAGACAACCATTCAGAATTAACCTCTTTCATACAGTCAATTATTCAAATCAAGCTATTTTGCATACTGATTTAAAATGCAAGCAAATATGCAATTAGTAGGACTTCTGTAGCCCATCCCGCTGTGCCATGGGTATGAGGACTACACATTTTATTGTGTCTCGTTACTCTCTAATCCCTTTCTGAAAAAAGGGACTCTGTCCCTCTCCTTCACAACTGGCCTATTCTTTCATTTTGCCAAAGACAATAGCACTGGTCCATTTGTTTCCAGGCATCATTTTTCCCCTTCCCCTCATAATTTATATTTTTTATGTCTTTTGTGAACTAGGAAACGGTACTCTGTAATTAAAGGAGGAGCAAGAACAGCAAATGTAGAGCTTAAGTTTGCAGTTAAGACTGAACTCTTCAAGGCAAGGACTGTCTTAATTTTTTTCCGGTTACTCTGCACAGATAGTATCAGTGAAGTAAATAAAAAGGTCGAAGTGTTCAAATCAGTCCATAATATCAGCAGAAACTGGGCTAACTAAAGGCAAGCTCTCATTTAACTCTCCTGCATAACAGTATTTCTGGGATGGAACCTAGTCCTCCAGCCAACGAGCTGTCAGTTCATTACATAGCTCCACTATATAGACAGGAGACATGTCATACTTAGTGCACACAAGTCATCTACAGAATTTCCCACAAACTATTGTGAAGAGTAAGGTAAATCATGGTAGATCCATCCTTCTCTCTTTCCCTCTTTACACCCAAAAGAGATAAAGGAATGGTTTGGCCTCTCTCTGGTCCACAGTACTTTTTTATTATGAAGAGAGAGGACAGTGATGGCTAGTAAAGTTACTATTGACTAGCAAAAGAGGAGAAAAAAAGCATTATACAGTTTAACTTGAGAATGCGTTCAAAGAAATGGAAGAGGAGTGCAAATTAGTTTGGAAGACATTATTTTAGGACTATATAGTCATCATCTGCTAAGGAGAAAAATAATTGAATTGGAAAACAAAGTGAGAACGAGAACTTCAGTAAGGGGGTGAATATGAATATTTTTAGTAATGGAATGACAATGCTGATGTAGCTCTGTGCTAGTAGTAACATGCACCTACAGTCCTTGACAATTTCTTATATCATTTGATGTTCTTCTCTCCTAGGTGGCTGTCTTAATTATTGAAGCAGAGTGTAAAAATGATACTGAATATCTCATACATGTGGCATACAATAGATCTATTCCAAGAAAGAGGATCATTGCTAAGAGGGAAATTAAATGTACTGAGGATGAGTACAATTTAAATGGCCAGTGTTGCAAGAAATGTGAACCTGGTGAGTATAATGACTTTACAAGACAGTCTTTAAAAGTGGAAACCACAACATGCACAACTGCTTTTTGCTGAGATAGCTACATGGCATGCCATGGCTTTCTGGTTGCAGTGCTTCTGTCTAACCATATCTTTCTCTATTACAGGACATCAGACACTTCAAAAGTATTTCTTGAGCTCAGTGCACCAGTAACTTTACACCACAGATAGCAGTTCACACATTACATGCTCATGATAGAAAAAAAATAATCCTATATTACTTATGCAGCTTTCAAAGATTTTTTAAAAGTCCAAACACACAGGGTTTTGCCAACAAGACACTCCATGCATTCATGGGTTTTCAAGTTTTACATGTTCAATTTTGTTTGGTGTGTTTTCCTTCAGTAATAAATTGGAGGAAGAAGGAAGGATAATCAGAATTCAATGTATACTACCATCCTGAAGAACACATATGTATGCATAAAGAATATGGATTCTATTTGTATTTGTAAATCAAAACGTATTAGGGATTAAAACCAAAATCTGATAGAGGTCTTAGAGCTGATGGCTTTTGTCCAAAGGTATAAGTTTTATTCTTGTTTCTCTGTCCCTACAGGTTACGTTAAAAATATTTCCTGCCCAACAGACACAGGAGAGCACTGTGTATCATGTAAACCTGGAGAGTACATGGATCATGCCAATGATGAGGTCAAGTGTAAGAGATGTGCTTCATGTGACAGCGAATTTGGTATGTCTATAGAAATAGCAGCAAGTCTTATTTGAGACAAGATTGAACTGAAAAGTCTCCACAATCCCCGAGCAATGGGTAGCATGCAGATTAAATTGTTTTAGTAGTAGGACATGGAGGACTGTATGACAAAGTCTTAAGTTTATCCTCTAGTTTCTTTTTGTTAAGTACAAACAAGGATGAAGAACAAGCTATGTTGGTCTATTACTTCTCCTTATATCTGCCTTTGCTCAGCTAGAAAGCTTTTGGAGAGTAACATCCCACCTCTTTCTACACTTGCCTCTATGGTTCCTTTCTTTACTTTGCATAGTGGCAGATAACCCACCTGTTCCAAGATACTCTGATGTTGCTAGTTGGACTTACAGTAGTTAATGCTTCTTCACCAGCCTCAACTTTGGATTATGATATTTTCCTGACAGATTATCTCACAAGCACTGTAATATTTTAGGAGTTGTAATGAAGGCCCTACAGATAATGCATTTATTCGGGATGTAGTAGCCTACTTGGGGCCAGCATGACAAGTAGCATCTCTCAATAAGTTCACTGATAATCCAGTTGGGGGAAAAAAAAGACAGGATTCAACAACTTATTTTTTATCAGCCCTGAAGATGCCAATAGCTTGTAAATTCTCAGAAGTCTTGGGCTGGTCTATTCTCCCACGTGCCTGGTGACAGGACTAGGGGGAGTGGGCTAAAGTTGCACCAGGGGAGGTTTAGGTTGGATATTAGGAAGAACTTCTTTACTGAAAGGGTTATTAAGCATTGGAATGGGCTGCCCAGGGAAGCAGTTGAGTCACCATCCCTGGAGGTCTTTAAAAGACATTTAGATGGAGAGCTTAGAGATATGGTTTAGTGGAGGACTGGTTAGTGTTAGGTCAGAGGTTGGACTGGGTGATCATGGAGGTCTCTTCCAACTTAGTTGATTCTGTGATTCTCTTTTTATATGCCCTCATTAAGTACATAACTTGATCTAACAAAAGATGTTGGTTCTTCAGAAAAAAATAGTCTTACTAGATAGTTTTCAAAATTATGGTAGAGATGTGAACTAGGACATAAGAATCAGCTTTGTTTTCCCAAAGTCATTCAGTTTTGACACAGGCTTTTCTCCTTGAAAAGGAGACCTGACACAGACTGGTTAGGGTCAATGAAGGAAAGCTTGCTCTCTCTTCTTCATCCTCTATTTAAAAGAAAAGGGGTGTTGTAAGAAGCAGAAAAGGGAGCATTCCCAGTGATTTCTTCTGTAGTCTCTCACATAATTGATAATATCTAAAATTTTTGGAGCTGATAGAGTGGTGTTTTTTGATACATTGTGTGCTTTGTGGGATATAGTATCAAATCACAAAACTAAAAGGCATGTGGCATGCCTTAGTGGGTCAGGACAGTGGTCCCCCCATCCCAGTATTTGGTGAGCAAGAGATGCTACTTAGAGAAGAAAACAACAACAACACCCACAAACCTAATTTCTATGAACTGTTCCCTGCAAAGTCTCCTGGCATCCACGTTTATGGGAGGGGACATTAGAAAGTTCACCTCCACCTAGTCAGTTATAATCCCTTTATGAGCCCTTTGTGCATTTGCCTGTTGGGGGACACCAGGTTCCAGAAATTCACTATCCAATGCATAAATACCCAGCATAGATTATTATTATTATTTTTTAATCCATTAAACTGATCTCCTACCAGTTTCACCAGGTGTCCTGTAGTTCTAGTATAGCTGGACTTGCGGAACGATAGTTCTGCGTTCTTCATATCCAAAATCTGGTTGGGTAAGCGGAGAGACAGCTCTTAACTCCAGTATGGTTGTTCTCAGATCACCTGTAGGAATATGAAGTTAGCTTTATGTTAGCTACTATAACAAGCATTTTCAGATGGGTAATGAAGATTACTATAGCAAAACAATTCAGTTTATGTACAGTGCCTAGTTAATTAGTAAGAAACTAATGAGAAACAGTTAATCTAATTAATCTAATTAGCAAACTAATTAGAATCAGTTAAAGATAATGGGATGACTATTTTGTATGAGATAATGTGACTAATATTGTTGAAGGGAAGTCAGTAGAAAATACTAGGCAGGAGGAAGAGAACCATCCTTAGGATCATCCATGTTTGATATTTTTCATGAATGGCATCAGCACTGGTTTCACAGTCGAGTTAACCAAATTTTAGAGAGAACTCATTTTCCTGTTACAGCAGGGTACCGAATGTGGTAACTCAAAAAATCCCTTCTGGTCCTATATACCAATGAAAATAGCTTTCATAGTAGATAAGTCTACTTACGTGTTTTTTTTTTTTTTTCTTAAAGCAGAAATAGTTTTTCTTAAACAGAGATCTTTTTCTCATATACATTGAGGACAGGAGAAAATTAATACACTTGTTTGGACTTACCCCAGGAGCGGGATAATTCCTCACTATTGAGGGTTCTCAGGAAGAGATAAAAACTTGCTGTCTGTCAGGGGTAGGAAAGAAATTGTCTCTGACGTAAAGCTGAGAGATGGGGTACATGATCTTTTGTGGTCCCTTCTTTATACTTATTAAGGGGAAAAAGAAGCTGACACGTTTGGCAGCGTCAAACGAGTCCTCTTCTAGCAAGTACTTTGTTGTGTGATCAGTTTTTTGAGCTATCGGCCAGCAGAGGTCTCTCTCTGCCATCCTTGTGTTTCCAGCACTCCCACAGCAAGGTTCCTTACAAAAGCTACGTTCTACTTACTAAGGGTCACCAGTACCAGCAGTGGTAGAGCTAAAAACACACAGGTCTGACAAAAGCTTGTGAGCAGAGGCCTACTTTTTCAAACTAACAAACTTTAAGAATTCGTTTTAGGTTTTAAGGTTGGAAAGGAATGTACCACAAAACAGAACACAGAATGCGTCTGTGCAGAGAACTATTTTTGCCGTTCTGTACCATGTACTACGCATTGCGAGCAATGTACCATGTAAGTTTATGCTTTCATTGTTAAATATGAGAGTGATAATATATTATCACACTTTTTTCCAGACAGTTTCAAGACTGGGGCTAAAATAACATTAACCTGAGGGAAAATATACTAGTTTTCCTTTGCACTTATTTTGACTGAGTTAAGCCAGCTGAACAAGCTAAGTTGCATGCATGCAAGATTTCCAAAGGCATGCCTAAAAGTCCGTTTACATCCAGCAACTCTATATAGCATTTTCAAAATAACAGAGTGTATGAGCTTTCATGTTGCCTGTGTGTGATCTACTATTATACCTAGAAAATCATTTCCACGCTTTTTCCCCACACTATTTTCATACCTGTTAGGTTCTATACTCCAACATTCTGCTATATGCCTCCTTTAGCCAATAAAAAGCATTAGAAGATTTTTACTTGCTCTCTTGACACTTTATAAAGAGAGAAACAAATCCCACAACAATTCATCTTTTCTGCAGATGTGAAAACGTTCCAGCTGAAAAATGTACTTCAACTTCAGACACTGTGTGCAGAGCGAAAGGTACCATTTTAGAGCCTAGCATGATCTAGCATCTGCTGCATTTTGAGAGGCTATTGCAGTTGTGTTTTATACAATGACCCATAGTGATTCCTGACTGTTGAGGGGACTGTTTCTGCTGGACCCTGTACTGACCTATGGAGCATGATTGCCCTTTTCTCTTGATCACAGCAGAGATGCAGGAGCTATTACTCCTTTTTGGGGGTGACTCACAATAGTCAAGACTTTAACAAAGCACTAGCTTCTGCCATCAGGAGTCAATAGAAGGGGCTCTACAATCTGATTCAATCTTGTTAAAAATTTAGTGTATTGCTGTATTGCGTTTCTTGGCTTAGCTTTCATGTAACGTTTCCAATGTTCCAGCAGGAATGTCATCATGGGGCATTGCAGCTGTGGTCATGTTTGTGATAGTATTATTAGGATCTGGACCACTATTAATATTCTGTAAGTGATTCCCCTTTTCCTTATTCCTAACATACTCTGAATAAGATATTCAGCCACTTATTCAGATGTAATTTTATATTCTTGGAGTCCAGAGGAATATGCTGACCTGGATTTTAAGACTGTTTTGTGTTTTTCTCTTTCAGACAAGAGAAAACGTAAGGGTCTTACTTGCCAGGAGAATCCAGGTGAAACACTCCCTGAAATAGTAAGTGGTATTGCTTAGATCAGATAAAACTCAGCTTGATGCAAGGGAACTTAGTTCCATTTAAATTACCCTGGTACTGCCTGAGCACCTGCATGCCTCTCTTCTATGAGATCAATGAATTAAATTTCACCATAAGAAATCTTGGGAGAAGTAAGAGAAATTCTGTATTATTTCTTCAGGGTTTGTTGTTGTGCTCAGTTATGTGACCAAGATCAAAACCTTACAAATCATCATACCTCCACTGATCTAGGGTACCTGCTCCCCATGTGTATTTTTAGGCAATAGCAATCGTGAGGTGATTCCTCAAGCTTACCCAAGTCATAATGTGTCCAGTCTGATTCCCTAGCTCATAGAATAGGGAAATCATGGAGAAAATTGTCGTGACATCTGTTTATCCATGGTTGGTATTTAACAAAAATGTTATGTATTCATTTCTTGTTTGCCTCTCTTTTCAGATTACACCGCTCGTATATGCAGGTAAGAGACAAGTAATTTTTCAAAATTCAGTAGAATAAAAAAAAAAATACAAACATGTAAATCCTACTCTAAAGAAAGGGTATTTTTGTATAGACTTTACCACTTTCTAGAGCTGCCACTCAGCACAACATTGAACACTTATTAAAGAAATGCCAGCTTATAATGTGCTTGTTAAGGCACACCTTTTGCCTCAGGTCTGTTGTATAGGAAGCAACTACTAATTGAAAATAGGTGGAGTTCTTTTCTGCATACAGCGCAGGCAATAGGAGGCAGCAAGCTGGATTTCTAGAACCATGGATAATTTTGGTAATGGGGTAGCCCTACAGCCAGCAGTAGAATCACAAAAACACAATCCTGCCTTATGTTCAATGGCAAAACCACAGTGGTAAAACTCCATAGGAAGAGAATACAAGCTCCAAGGCTATTATCGCAAAAAAATCTGTCCCATTCCAGGACATTTCCCAATATTATTTGGAGCAAAACAGGTACAGGAGTCATGACCAGGCTTGGATGATCAAGAGGGATGAAGAGGTTACAGAAGGAATTTAGTTCTTTTTAAGGTGCTAGAAAGCAATACAACCCTGGATGTTTGAATTATCTTCATTTGGTAGGAATATGTAAAAGCAGACCTGAGATATATTGCAAAATCACACATAAAACATACAGAGTCACTAATACCTGAAACTTAGCCTGTTTTGGATAGAAAAAAGTACCAACTCTAAGCATAGGTGATTAAACAAGCAAAGAACAGTAGATTTCAGTGCCAAGAGCATTCATTTCCTTTTATGCTTCTAGATGTTGACCTGAGCAGCCACATCCCTATTATTGCAGAGGAGATGACACTCACACAAGTCAAGAAGTTTGTCCGTTATCACCAAATATCAGATCCTGTCATTGATCAAGTTTTGCAGGACAACTTTAATGATACATTTGAACAGAAGATTAAGCTGTTTCAAGCCTGGTATCAAAGTCATGGGATTAAAGGAGCTTATGGAACCCTACTAAGCAGCCTGAGAACGTTAAAAATGTGTGCTGTAGCTGATAGAATTGAGGAAAAGCTGAAGACAGTTGTTTCCAGCAATCAGGAAGAGGGACAATCTTATAATGATAATATCGAGCAAAGCAAAATCTGCAGTCAGGAAGGTGGGAAATCTTATCAAGATAATGCTGAGCTAAGTAAAACCTGTTCTGATAGTTTGGAAGAGACATAGCATGGAGTCATTTGAAAATTATTTCTGACTGAAGTAGTATTTTTTAAATACTACAGCTAACAAACCTTTTAAATGCCATTTTTGTTGGCAGCTGTGAAAGTTTCAAGGTAGTTATAATACAAACGAGGAATAATTATGATTTTTGGGGAGGTATGTTTCCTTTAGAAGAGTCTTACCTGTTGATTTTGGTTGTTAAAAACTGGGAGGAGAAGTTTTCTGGCTTAATTGATAACAGTAGCAATCGAAGAGTTCTGCTAAAGGATTTGCTGCAAAAAGAAAACAGTAGTCACTGGCAGAAAGGTTTAGCCCAAATGTGTGGTCCTGCATGCAAATCAATTAATTTCTTACATTAAAGTTCTGGAATGTTGCATTTTTGAAAGTGAAAACTCCAGTGTTAAGAGTTTATGCAGTGTACGAGGACAAATGCTTGGAGAAAAAAAAAAAAAAAAAAAAAAAAAGGAAAAACCTTTTGTACCTCATTAGTTCTGAATATAGTATTAATGTATATTCATATTTTGCCCTGTTGTAAATGTGATTTCTCCCGTGTGTGAAAGCATCTGTGTGTGTATATTTATATTAGTTTTTTTTTTTATGTCAAACCCCCCAGTATTAAGTAAAAGTATTATTTCCCTTATTATCTGCACTGACTTCAAGTCTGTTTTGATGTTAAAACCCTTGAAAGAAGCAGAAACAGGAGCTGGAGTAGCACAACAAAAACACGGATTTTTGAAGGCAACATGCACAAGATGTAAAGTCTCCAGACCTAATGATGCAACAGCCAACATTATCTTTTCTAATGCAGGAACTGGTACAATGAAAATATCCTCTAATAAATAAATCCAAGTAGCGCATGACTTCTCTTTTCCTTCTTACAGGGTAACCTGTACATGTCATCTTTAGGCTTTATTTTATTCAAGTCAGTAAATCACAAAAAGTGAGGTCATTCTCCTGGGGAAGAAGGAAAGCACAAAACAACATACCTGTCTCATCACAGATCTCAAGAGGCTCCTCAATTCAAAGACCAGCAGCACTGAGCTGCTTTGTAGTTAAGGCCTTTCCTGTTCCCATATTGATTCATGCAAAGTCTCACAAAACCTTTTGGCAGAAAAGGAGACCATCCTAGAAAGATCTGATTATTTTTTTTCTAGATCTGCCTGCTAACAGGGTAAGCTTCTTCTCTGACTCTTCCATCCATTCCCTAGGAGGCAATCTCCAGTTAAGTGCCAAGGATTAACCAAAACAGGAGAAGACCTGCCTGCGGCTGCTCCTGGCTGAGCAAGTGCTTTCAGCTGGGGTGTGTGGACAGGTCCAATAGCTGCCACCTGGCCCCAGGGTGCAGAAAGGGCAGGACAGGCATGCCAGCAGGTGCTAGGAATCAACCCCAGGGCAATGCTGGGTGCCCACGGCTGCAGGAGGGCTGCTCCCAGAGGTCATGCTGCTGGCAAAAGCAATGTGCCAGGCAGCACCCGGCCCTTGAAAACAGCTGGAAATGCAGCCACAGTTCTGTGTGTTGTACTAAGCTGAAATGAAAATCAGGGTTTACATTAGTAGCTTCAAAAACTTTTAGGTTTTTATAGACTTGTGGACTGTGTGAAGGCCACTGAGCCCATTTTATTGCTAAGCCATGACCCGGTGCAGGATGCACAGCTCTTCCTCAGTTCTCAAACACCACATAGATGCTAGGTGCTTGGAGAGACCTTCCCACCCACTTTGGAGCCTCTTGCTTCTAACCTTTCTGCATTTTCTACGTGACCTAACAAATTAACATTAAAATGATTTGCTGACTATGCTGCCAAAATCCCCACACCGTGCTGCTTTTCAAAGGAAAACATTCAGGCCGCTGTAGCTGGACAGTTTAATACGCATGCACCTGACTTTCGCATCTGTGGACTAACTACAGAACCCGATTAAGGCACAGCATTGTGCCTTGTGATCTGACATGCTGGGACAGCATGCTGCTCGCTGCTGTGTTTTGGCCAGACTCCGCATACACAATAATAAATTATTGTGACGGAATAAAATGACTGCCTTTTGGCAAAGCAGCACAGCACTGGCGTAGGCTGTGCCGTATTGACTTCCTAGCCTGCGGTTGTGCAGAAGTACAGCCAAGACGGAAAGGAAGGAAAGCTTCATGCTCTCACAACCCCAAGTAGACACACTGCTCCCTCCACTATGTCCCACCTAGGAAGGCATAAATGTCACTTAAAGGTATGTTGGCATTTGCTTGACTTGAGCGTTGGGTTTTCTTGGCATCTGCCTTCATTCCTTATAATGAGGGATCTGGCCACCAGAAACCAAGGTTGTTAGGACTTCTGTGTCAGTTAATGTACCTGGGCTGAACAAGACAGATCTCAAAATGGTTGCAGCAAATCTCATAAGTCCATGGTAGTGAAACAGAACGTGAATTTTTTGTTTCAACACACTGGAATTCCCCAACCTCAGTACAATGAGGATGGTTAAAATAAAAATAAAAGTCCCTGAGCAATGAGTCATTTTCTCCTTAGGAGACCTCTGCAAGACTGAACCCCGGCTGCCATGAACTCTAGTGGTTAGCATACATTGTTGCTTTTTTTCTTTTTTTTTTTCTTAACCAGAACATTGTGCAACAAATAAAATGACTGATGATACTGTGCAGCTGGTTTTTCAAAGCAGCGTGTATGGTCTATGTTGCAGTGTAGAGCCATCTGATCAAACTTAAAGTAACTGGACCAGGGGCCAGAAGCAATATAGTTCTGGGGAGGCATGTTAGCACACAGATTTCCATTTCCTCCTACTTCTGGCCTCAAACTTGGGCTGCACAGGAAAATTACTATGAGCAAATTATGTTAGCAGTTTCACCTTTTGCTCTCACCGTTCCCTCTCAGAAAGTGCACAGAGTGCCATCCTGCTGAGAAGGCTGCCACCACCTTAGCCGCCTGCTGAAACCTCTTTCTGGTCTATTTACCCCATGCCCTGCAACCTCCACACTTGCAATGACTAAATGACTAGCCTCTTTCTCCCCAGTGACAAGGCTGGGTAAGCAGACAGCCATGTAAAATAACTCTATTCTCGGCCTTAGGTAGGAAAACAAAAACAAAACAAGAAAAAGAAAAAGAAAGCAGCAGAAATGTCTTTGACTAATGAAACTCTCCTGCTCTATGGAAACCAAGCATCAGAAAAGCAAATGGAAACTGAAACAAAAACTTGTCCAAGGAATGAGTTGACACATTTTTGAAAAGCAGATTTGAAAGGGGAAGCTCTGTCTTCAGGAAATGAAAACTGTGCTAAACACTTGTATTATGACTCAAAAGGGAAAAAAAAAAGGAAAGAGAAAAAAAAAGAACATTTGTTATCTTAAAATAACAGCAATAGAGGAACAGGATCATAGAAAAAAAGGCCTGAGGGATGATCTAGGTTCAGTCCCCTGCGGACTGTAAATGACCATATGAGAGCTGGGGCAGCTCAGAAGCCCCACGTGCTCTTCCTCTGTGCGCACCCACCCCATCCTCACCCATGGCGTGAACTGTAGAATAGCTCCTGCAAGCAAGCCTCGCACCTGCAAGAGGACAGCAACCAGACCGCTGTGGCAGTGTGACACCAGGGGAAGGCATGAGAGGTCCAAGACAGTTCCATTCACAGTACTGCTATGCTGTGAAACTGCTGAAGTTGTACTGCAAGCTGCCAGTTCATGAAAAGGCAGTGCTGAGAAGTGAAGAGCAGAGCACAAACAATCCAAAATGCATCTTTGCAGACAGCATGACAAGCATATTAAAGCATGAGAGAGCTGTAGGCTTATTTCCTGTATGGAGAAGAGGGAAGGAAAACAATACAAACAAATCCGTGAGAAAAACAAAACTGTATTGGGAAAAGTCCCAGAGCTGGACAGACATCTTTTTTGAGGGAAGATACAACCTCAAAACTCACATCCCTCTCTTGCTGTTTGTCAACACTTTGATTTTGGACTTGAAAGGGAAGCTTACATTCCTGCTATCCCACTGCTACCAAGGCGAAAAATGTCCTCCGTGCATATCTAGCCTCCAGTACGAAGCTGTGGTTGAGGATTAAAAGGGATGTGGGAACAATGACAAAACTTAATGTATAAGCAGTATTTTCTGGAGAGTTTTTCAGTGGTTTTAGTTCATTTCCAAGCTGCAAGCATGACTTTTAAGGCAGACAATGCTAGAAGGCCCTTTCCCATAGCTTAAACAGAGGTCTCACTCTGTAAACCAGCAACTTTGAACCTCCTGTAAACCAGCAACTGTGACAAAGTGCTATTTTTCATTGCAGACAACCAGCAAAAGATGTCTGTGATTGCAGGCATTCTGAAAAGCGGGTCCTAAACAAACACGGGAGGAGGAAGTGATGGAAAGCCATGGCAGGAGGGAGCCAAAGGTGCAGTCCCTGGAGGGCCAGCATGCAGCCTCCCCACTGCCGCTGCACCTCGGCAATCGGTGTGTCTGTCAGATGTTATCATCTCACGTTTTACCTTCCCATTTTCCTGGTCCTTCCCGCACGCTAAGCCAATATCCGTCCCCAGACATAGCCCTGGGATAGCTGAAGCTGTCGGAAATGTTTCACGCCCTCCTGGCTTGCTCGGAAGCACCGTCCTGCCAGCCGCCCCGCTCTTCTGGCCGGGGACTGTCACAGCAGTCGGTGGGGCAGGGTGGCTGCGATCCCGGCCGATCTCAAAGGGGCTGGAGGCATTAAAACCACGTTAAAAGGGCAGGTTTCTGCCCGGGGTGTTACCGGCCGTGCAGGGCCACCAGTGCCCAGCAGGCGGCAGCCGGTCCCCGCGCAGCCCACGCGTGTCCCCCGCTGCGGGGCTCGGCCCCACGGGCTGTTCCCCACGGAGGGGGCAGAAGGGACACGTCCGGGCAGGGCAGAGCCTGCCCCGGCTCCTCCTGCGGCTCCTGAAGTGACCTCCACGGGGGTGATGCCCAGGGGCTCCTGCAAGGCTCCGAGGAGGAGCGCAGCCTGCCCCAGCCTGCCAGGAGCGAGGGGCTGCAGACGGGCCCACGCTGCTAGGCCCAGCTCTGCAGCAGCTCATCCCATGACCTGGCACCACCGGCTTTAAGCTTAGTAACACATGGAAAAAAGCTGTAATGACGAAATGTCCGGGCTGGAAGTCTGGAACTGGCAGCGCTACTGACATACGTGCGGCGCTACCTGTGCCAGCATGAACGTGCGGCACAGCCGCGAGTTGGGCCCGTACTTGCCCGTGACTTCCCCGGGTGCCAGGATAGCTCTCGCACAGATAAGAGGCTGAAAAAAGCCAAGGAAAGGCGGGAAGGCCGGCCTGAAAGTTGGCTCCGTAAGGGCAGTCTGTGTCACTGTAACTGAGTGCCAACACCGCTGGTGCGGACGGGGGAGAAGGGTGGGTGGTGACAGCTCAGAGGCTTCCTGGAGGAGGCTTGTGAATGATGCCCTTAATTGCTACAACATGCGGTTGTAAACAGTCTTGTCTTCTTTCTGTTCCAGACTTGTAAGGTAGCCTATCATTTTGAATAAATATACATTCAATGCAGTTTTGACTTCTGTTCTAGCTATAGAAACTTTGGGAATAACAACCTCAGGCACCCTGCTGCCAAGATTCTTTTTATATATTACAGGATCTGTGGCTGTTGCTTCCATCATAAAAACTGGAACAATTGTGACTGCTTAAAAATACACGATTCTGTCCCATGGAGACATCAGAGCTTGCAAAGTACTCCAGGTATTATGCTTTTTGTTGGCTCTATTTATGTGCATTTAGCAAGCAAACTCTCTCATGTGTGCAAGGTACAGAGCGCCCTCATTGAGATGTTTTTCCTGAGAAAGAGCCTTCTTTAGGAGCTTTATTCAGATCTCCCCCCAGCACCCAAAGGCCTTTCCGTGACTTCAGGCATGCTGGTGTCAGGAACTTCCAAAGAACAGGGAGAGAAATGAGCAGCATTAGTCAGGGCAATTTAAATAACAGGTTATGTGGGCAGGTACAATGAGGCACCCTTTGAGGAGGCATGTGTGAAGTGATTTGTTGTACAGCTACACTAACAAGCACCTTCAAGGCTCCCTGAGCTGTGGTCAGCCCCCCCCCCGCCCCCCCCCAGAAGGTACTTTGGAGACAAGGACTATGGACTGCAGGGCAGTGTCACATTTACTTGGTGACCAAGGGGATGCACAGTGTGGGGGAGAGCCAAGGAGAGACACAGAAAATTTGTTTCTCCTCCCCTCATTGCCTTCCTTTACAATTGTGAGACTCTTAACCTGCTGCCAGTGCAACTTTCTAGGCTCTTTTTTTTATTTTTTTTTTTTATTTTTTAATGTAAACAGATGAGTAAATAAGTTGGAATTTTGAAGCTGGACACAAGAAAAATGCTCTGTTCTGTGTAAAGGCTGAAGTCAAACAGTCTTCCAGAGACCAGCTTCCTCCTCCAAAGGCATCCCCACATACATCACAATAAAAATGTACAGATCCTCCAGGAAACGCAGTTTTCAATGTCCCTGCACTCATCCAAGTCCAAACCAACGACCAACAGAATGTATAAAAGCATTTCTCAGAAGGAAACACTGTTTTCATACTTTCTGCTCTCAGCTGTGGACCTATTCCAAAGAAAGATAGTCATGTATTCTTTTTTAAAAAAATAAATGGAGGAAATGGTTCTTCCAACTGTGACTGAAGATATTACTGGTTAAAGTAAATCAATACATTATGTTTGGACAGCAACCAAAACCAAAAAAAAAAAAAAAAAAAAAAAAAAAAAAAAGCAAAGAAAAGAAAGCTTTGGAAGCTGTAAATAGTCCAAAATAGGGCTTCATGTGAAATCTTATTCTATGTGGATTCAAGTTTGCAATTGGGATCAAAGGAGCAAACTATCACTAAAAATCAAGAAGAGAGCTTTTTCTTTTCTAGGCAGCATTCCACCTGAGTATCGAATCACTCATCAACTGATACTCACTGCTTACCCTTCACAAATCAGGGTAGATTTACAGACAGCTTTAGAACAGAAAAATCTATGGGAGGAGTCCATGACACAGCCAAAAAAAAAAAAAAAAAAAAAAAAAAAAAAAAAAAGCAGGCTTCTTAAATGCAAAAATACTAGCACAGCCTTCTTGGAACTGAAGGCATGGCCTAAGATGGGATGATCTCTTTGGTGTCTGGCTGCACTATCAAACACAGAAAGGCAAGTCAGATGTCCTTCCCCCTTCTTCCACTCTGGCCCCATGCTAATTAGAATAGCAGATTTTAGCACTCCTATGAGACGTGGCAGAACCAGTCTGGAATACCCCTCTTTGGTTTAGAGCAGCAAATTGCATTCAAGTCTCCCACCCCAGAGAAGCATGAGCCTGGGCTATCCGAGGACATCTCTTGAAGTTGTTCCACTGTGCATAATTAATATTCATTACTATGTAAGTTTGAAATAGATTCTTCCTTCCAATAAATTCCTAAACTCTTGGGTTATCACATTAGTTATCCAGTGGGCTGCATGCCACAGCTAAAGCAGACAAGGAATTGTCCAGTTGATGAGCTCTGCTAAGGCACAGGGGTCAGCAGCTCAGCACTGACAACTTGCTTTTAGTGATGAAATATTAGGTACCTAAATTCTTCCGTGGGACTAAGTTTATTTAATTTGGATCAGATTACAGGTGGCAGCAAGAGCAAATAACTTGCCATTAAGGTAGTGTTACATTGTAAAGTTGTTGACTTTGTCACACTACACTATTTTTTGTTTGTTTGGTTTGGTTTGGTTTTTGTTCTGTTGTTGTTTGTTTTCAGGTGTTGTTGGTTTTCAGGTTTTGGTTTTGTTTTGTTCTTTTTTCCACATAAAGTATCTGGGACTTCCTTCTTTGAGAACACAGTACCACTTCTGATATCAAACAGGAAATTAAGGTTTCCAGCTGAGGTGAAACCCAAGAATTTTTCCTGTTGAACAATGGACTCTAGTTTGAGTTAGAAAGAAGGAGCTGGAAATTCCAGTCACCTTAAAATAGACACACACAATCCTGCTTTAAAAGCTCCTGGTTACTTTCTGAGACTCAAAGGGCTTCAAAAGGTCATTTACTGCAGTCCCTTTCCCCGAAGCAGGATTAACTAAAGTGTTTTTGCCCTGTCTCCAGAGATGGAGATTCTAGAACTCTCCAGATAATTCATACTGATGTTTCAGAATCTCTACTGTTAAATTGAAAAGTCTGTCTTAATATCAAAGTGCATCTGTGGTGCATTTGCAGTCCCCTACATCACACCCACCATGACACAGAGAAGAGAGTGTTCCTTTTCCTTTTTACAACAGCCTTTGCATATTTCAACATCGTTATCATGCTTCCCATCTCATCCTTTCTGCTCCTCTAGGCTACATGGCACCAGTTTGTTTTTCACTGAAGGGCACATCTTCTTCGCAATAACACGAATAAAAAAGACAGCATTTTTCCTGCTCTTCTGCGTGATCACGTAGGCATGGTTAAGCCTGCTAATTCAACTACCCTTGAATTTCCCTTTGGTTCTCTCTCTGAAACATGTTAATTAGTCCCTAGAACAGGAGCGTATCTTTAGGTGGATACATTTCCATGTACTTTGCAATCCAGAATTAAGCAAGTGTTCTTCCTCACATGGTGGTATGTATGTTTAGAGGTACATGGAGGCTAGCATGAGATTCTTTCTGAAATTGTTATGTTCAAAAAACTGCATTCCAATTCTGCAAAACTTTCTGGACATAGAGAACACAACATATGTCTATCATTATGTGAAGATGAGTAAGCCCAAGCTAACAAAAGTAATTCTTACATGTTTACAGCATCTTTGCAAGCAATTTAGGAAAAGAAATGGTATAGTGGGGTTGTATAAATTGTCTACCTTTTCTAACAATTTTAAGTTACTACCATAAAATATTTTAACTCTACACAGGAATTTGCACAAGTGCTGGTATGTTATTAATGGCTGTCCATGGTCTATATGTCATTTTGGACACTAGATTCAGTCAGGTTTTGTGCATCCTTTTATAATATAGAGATTATCGTATTTCCATTCGGCCTTTTTTTTTTTTTTTTTTTAAAAAAAAAAATATAGCTACAATTCTGCAGAAGATGTATTATTACCACCTTAACAAAGGAAGCTCTAACTGCATAAATTCTGCTTAAGTTCCAACAATAGTTGGCAGAAAAATTATATAATGGCTGAAATGAATTTCCTTGGTCCCTAAGCAGGTACCTTTTGCAAGTGTGAAGATATTTTAGACACAGCCAAGTTTGCTGTCACAACCAGACCTTAGTCTGTTCTGGCACATTTTCACATAACCTCTAAATACTGCTCTGCAAGGAGCCCCATGGAGTTGGGCTCTGTACAAAATCATCTGGTATTGCAATGCCTGGGATTTGAATTTCCAGGGGAAATGTTGTATTCATCAGGATGAAGTCTGTGTTCACCTAGTTTAGATATACAACCTAAAAGAGCTCTGTGCATCAGATTCCTTTAGTCTGCCATCATGCTAGGGTCTGCTGGTGAATTCTCTCTTTCCTTCTTCATCCTTCTTGTAAAAATGCCACAGAAATTCAGTTTATTATTTAAATGAATGTCCTTTTCTGTAATGTCAGGACCTATGTATGTTTCTTAACTTTTACTCAATTAGTAAGTTACTGGAGTTATGTTAGGAGTTATGACTTCAAAACTTCAAGATTAAGAATGTTAACATTCTTTGCTAACCAGAGCCCTTTGACCCCTGCCATGGCAGCTTTGCCATTTTATCTGTTTTCTCGGTAATTTGTTAGAAAACCAGAACATTACCATAAGAATTAATGGATCTTTGACTTTCCTAACAGTTCTTTCCTGGAATTAGCCTATAAAATTTAATTTCAACGTAAGCCCTATGCTCTTTGAGACTGCTGCTTTTCGTGAATCATTCAAATGAGTTTCTGAATCATTAATTAATTCCTTCTCCCCTGCTGGAACATTGCAGGCAGTCAAAAAAGGTTCTGAGCTGTTTTCCTAAGGTGTAACTCCTGGCATGCCCTGCCTCAGCTGCCTTCCCCCCAAGGTCGCCAGCACACCATGCCCGTCTGTGCGTCAGTATGCTGTTGGCAGCAGCCAACGGCAGCAGTTACTGCAATCTTCCAGTGCTCCCAGCGATTCTTCCTTCCACCCCCCTGCCTGTGCATGAAGAGAATCTTTGGAAAGGTGTCAGAACAAGATGAAGAACGGAGAACAATACATTTCAGGTAAGATGTCAGGTGTTCATACATGGCAGCAATATGAAATTTACCATTGCGTGGATAATAATTGAGACAGAAAAGCAAGCAATATAGACATAACTTTAGATTGAAATTTAAAGTTTCCTCTTGAAGGTCAGTAACAAATAGGTCTCTTCCAACCTAGACTATTCTGTGATTCTGTGAAATGGTCAGCCTCTTAGGAAAGCACCCTTCCCTGAGCATACAAATTGAGGAACTGTCTTTCAAAGCAGGTTTCAGGATGTGTGTAGTTAGGAACTCCAGTGTGAACACTGTTCAGTGCCAGAGGAAGCTCTTTTTCATAGAATCACAGAATAGTCTAGGTTGGAAGAGACCTCCAAGATCACCCAGTCCAACCTCTGACCTAACACTAACAGTCCCCACTAAACCATATCCCTAAGCTGTACATCTAAACGTCTTTTAAAGACCTCCAGGGATGGTGACTCCACCACTTCCCTGGGCAGCCCATTCCAGTGACTAACAACCCTTTCAGTAAAGAAGTTCTTCCTAATATCCAACCTAAACCTCCCCTGGTACAATTTTAGCCCATTCCCCCTCGTCCTGTCACCAGGCACGTGGGAGAATAGACCAACCCCCACCTCGCTACAGCCTCCTTTCAGGTACCTGTAGAGTGCAATAAGGTCACCCCTGAGCCTCCTCTTCTCCAGGCTAAACAGTCCCAGCTCCCTCAGCCGCTCCTCGTAAGACTTGTTCTCCAGACCCTTCACCAGCTTTGTTGCCCTTCTCTGGACTCGCTCGAGCACCTCCATGTCCTTCTTGTAGCGAGGGGCCCAAAACTGAACGCAGTACTCGAGGTGCGGCCTCACCAGAGCCGAGTACAGGGGGACAGTCGCTTCCCTGGACCTGCTGGCCCCGCTGTTTCTTCTGCAAGCCAGGATGCTGTTGGCCTTCTTGGCCGCCTGAGCACACTGCTGGCTCATATTCAGCCGACTGTCAACCACTACTCCCAGGTCCTTCTCTGCCAGGCAGCTCTCTAACCACACATCTCCCAGCCTGTAGCGCTGTTTGGGGTTGTTGTGCCCCAGGTGCAGGACCCGGCACTTGGCCTTGTTGAACTTCATACCGTTGGCCTCGGCCCATCGGTCCAGCCTCTCCAGATCCTCCTGCAGAGCCCTCCTACCCTCGAGCAGATCGACACATGCACCTAACTTGGTGTTGTCTGCAAACTTGCTGAGGGCGCACTCGATCCCCTCGTCCAGATCGTCGATGAAGATGTTAAAGAGGACTGGCCCCAGTACCGAGCCCTGGGGGACTCCACTGGTGACCGGCCTCCAACTGGATTTGACTCCATTCACCACAACTCTCTGGGCCCGGTCATCCAGCCAGCTCTTAACCCAACGAAGCGTGCGCCAGTCCAAGCCAAGAGCAGCCAGTTTCTTGAGGAGAATGCTGTGGGAGACGGTGTCAAATGCCTTACTGAAGTCAAGGTAGACCACATCCACAGCCTTTCCCTCATCCACTAAGCGTGTCACCTTGTCATAGAAGGAGATCAGGTTCGTCAAGCAGGACCTGCCCTTCATAAACCCATGCTGACTGGGCCTGATCGCCTGCTTGCCCTGCAAGTGCTGCATGATGACACCCAAGATAATCTGCTCCATGAGCTTCCCTGGCACTAATGTTAAACTAACAGGCCCATAGTTCCCCAGGTCTACCCTCCGGCCCTTCTTGTAGATGGGCATCACGTTTGCTAGCCGCCAGTCAAGTGGGACCTCCCATGATAGCCAGGACTGCCGATAAATGATGGAAAGCGGCTTGGCCAGCTCCTCCGCCAGTTCTCTCAGTACCCTCGGGTGGATCCCATCCGGCCCCATCGACTTGCATATATCCAAGTGCTGTAGCAGGTTGCCAACCATTTCCTCGTGGATTGTGGGGGCCACATTCTGCTCCCCATCCCCTTCCACCAGCTCAGGGTACTGGGCGTCCAGAGAACAACTGGTTATGTCATATATGTTTGAGCTCAAGCTGAGCAAAGGCTCACTAATTTATTATAGTTGCCTTCTCCCTTTATAAATTTTCCAGCCATCTTCTTCCAGGCTAGCATGATAAAGCCATACTTTGATGTAAACTGTCTACATTTTTTTCTGGAATGTTTTAATGTTCTACAATGTATATTATCCTAAACTAATTTTAATGCTACCTTATTTAATACAGTAAGGCCCCTTACATTTAAGAAACAGGCAATCTCTTTAGCTGATATACCTGCAAAGGAATAACAAAGTCCAGCCAGATCTAAGTAAGCAGCTAAGGTGAAATGATAATACAGTAAAAATTTTACGCTCATCCAGGTTTTGTCAACACAGCTGATGTATTGACCACACAACTAAGACCCTACAGAGGTAATTATTTTGTGATCGATCTCTGCCATGAAGCAGACAAGCATCAATTGTCAGATGACACTGCTGACTCAATTTGTTCCTACTGTAACTTTGGATTCCAAACAGCTTTTGGAGCATGAACCCAGACAAGGACCTAATCTGCCATTTGGATCTATATCCCAAGAAATGCTACGTGAATAATGTAGGGAAGAACAATGTGCTAGAGGTTTGCCAGCAGTGACTTAGCTAAAACACATCCAGGTTATGGCCCACCAGTTGCAATGTTTGTCATAAGCCAGAAACGCATCTTGATTCAGCAAAGCAATCGATCACTGAACACGACCAACATCTAAGAAGTCATTCTGAATACTCGTGGGTGTGTTGAAATTTTAGATATTGTAACACAACCATTAACCTGCCAAAGCTCTACATTTGAAGTGGCATTTAAACATCCATGCTAAAATCTGCAGAACATTACTGTTAATGCACTGTAACTGCAGACGTAGGTATGTCAGTATTTTGACCTTCACATACGATCGCTTTATGTGGCCACAGGGGTACAGATGTCCAGAATGTAAACAATGCCCGTCAGAATTCACCTTCTGCTTCGAGATATGTTTTTCTTTTTCCATCTGCTCATCTGTTGCTTTCAGTTATTCTGGGTGATGAAAGGGTGGGGGCACCTCCAGAATGAAAGCAACAAAGCAGACAGTGCCTGATGGATGCAAACACCTCCACTGGTACAGCAACACCACGCGAATGCCTCCTCGCCTCACCCTGGGATTAGCAGCACTGGTGACAGCAGGACACGCAGACAGCAGGTCTCTGCCTGGGGGTTCAAGATAACATTGTCATAGAGCGGATATAGGAATGATTGAGTTGAGCCTGCAGGGAGACACTATTAAGAATTAGAAAGAAATGTAAATACATGGTAGGGACCCAGCTGGAAATCTCAGCTGATTACATATGGGATGCAAGCAGGAACCTAAGATGAAGCAGGAAAGGACCTGGCCTGAACCCAGGCTGAGAAGGAGGCAGATACAGGATAGGGGAGTCCCTGGAGAGTCCCAGAACGGGTCTGTACTTTCACAGGAACACACAATGTTATCACTTTCAGATTGGTCGTGCTGCCTAAACAGAACCTAAAAAGGAGTGTATGCAAGCACCACACTAGCACCCACCTCAGTCCAGCACCCCACATTCACTGGTGAACATTTCCTAACTTCGCCTTAACATCAGTCAGACAACAGCAATTTGATCTCCTTTGGGAAAATTTCCTGCATATCTACACTGCTACTTTCTCCAAGGAAAATGTAAGGATTGCCTTGAGCATCCTGACATTTGGCTGCTTTCAGGTAAGTGACAGATTTCAGGATCCCACAGCTTTGTCTGTCAGTACACTGGACAAGTACCCAGAACACTACTGTAACTGCACTAAATGCGGGCACCTTAAGGCTTACTCTGCAATAAGGTGGACTTCTCACCATCCTAGATGTGGTAGCACTACTTGCACAAGCCTAATTACACTTTAGTGTGTCCTAGGGAGGGTCCATGTGGCGTGCCTACAGGGTGCGGGGGGCTGTTACCCTGCCAGGTGGAGTTAGGGACAGGCAGATCATACAGAGAGTGAAGCAGGTCCAGGATCAAAGCCTGGCAGCTCTGAGATGTGGCAGCAGACTGCAGATATTGCAGGAAGCAGTGTGCTGATCCATGAGAATATGGAGGCTATGCAAGAAGAAAAGCACGGGTAAATAGTTGAAGTATTTAAAATAATAATAATAATAAAAAGATTTAACTGCAAATGAAAGGAAGAAGTGAGGGATTCTACTGACACACAAAGCAAAACAGGTCTTAGGGCTGCCATCATGCTTGATTGTCATTTTTCTGCATTGGCCTGACCAATCCAGGATAAAGTATTTCCCACACAATTGTTATAAGTAATGCAGCTAAACACAGCTAATTATGCATTATCTAGCCATAGTCAAACAAAGTGCTTCCTTGTTTACAGTAGGCACTAAATCAAACATAAACTTATTAAAAGGAACAGTCTCTGGGAAATGAACCTGCCCACCCAGAGCTCCTCAGCCTCTCCTATCAAGTATGTGTGTTCTTCTTTCTTGGAAACTATCAAAGGGAAACAGCCCAAGTTTCAGGCACCTTTGTGGAACATTTCTGGATGTTTGCTTTTCTGCTGGGGCAGCCTAGTGTGCCTCTTGCCTCTCTTGCCCAAGGGACAGGCAGTGACTCTCTTTGACTAGCAAATTCACAATGACATACGCCACCAATGCATCTCCCAACAAATACTCCACAAAGAGAACTGACTCACAGAACTGCTGTCCAGAGGGAATTGGCTGGAGAAGAAACAATAAGCCATTTCCAGTGACATAACTGTCTTGTTTCCTGCCTTCTCAGTAAGGTAGCCTTGAGAGGTCTGCACTCAGTAGGAGCATCCAGGCTAACACCAAGGAGATGAAAGAGTAGACAGGATATGTCTATGGAGTTGCTGATGGCTTCATCTAAGACAGGGACTCTGAAAACAGACATGGGGAGAAAATGTGTTGAGTAAACAGACAAAGGAGAAGAGCTGAGTGACTGATTATGTCTTGTTTCTGGGGCAGTAGCTAACAGAAATGCTGTAGAAAAAGCTGGACCGCTGTAAAAAGGAGGATCAGAAATCCCCTTGATTTGGACAATTTTGAAGTACATAGACTGCTCTGCCATCCTGATACAGAGCTCTGGGATGCCAGGTGTTTTGCTAACAAGATGGAAAGTGTTTACCCATTAGGGAGCAGCACTAGCCATTTTTTCCCTGCTTCTATCATTATTTCATGACAGAAGATAGGGATCTCAGCCCAAGCTCCTCCACTGCTCATCCAACCCAATACATCAGCACCTCTTCTTTTTCCTTTAAAAGAACCAAGAAGGATCTTCCCCCCATGCCTTTTATAAATCAAACATCTGGTCAATCTAACCAGAGATAGCTAAGTCCCTCCATCTTCCCACTCCCCCACTTCTCATTTGCCCTTTGGTGCAGGGTTTGCTAACCATCTCCGTGTTCCACCACACCGTGATATGGGCACTTCTACCTCCAGATATTCCACTCAGTGTGGCTGAAAAGGAAAGAGAAGTAAGATATCACAAGTGGAATCAGCCTGCTAAAGGTCACGTGTGCTGCTTCTTCCTCTGAGCTTGGTATGACATACTGGCCATAGTTTCCAGGAGTATCTACGCAAAAGCGGTTTGGCTTCATCTGGCTGCTGCTTGTGATTTGCTTTCTCTGTTTGCTTCCTTCGCTCTAAGTTCTCATCTTAGACAAAAGTTTTGTTGTAGTGGTATGCCGATCTCTCTCTGACCTCAATAAAACCATGCACAGGCAGTGTTCCTTTTCCATCTTTGTATGAGTTGTCTTAAAGCCAGGTTCAAATACAAACATTAATGCACTACCCAAGTACCTTCTCAACTTGACAGGAAGATTGTTCTCTCTCTCTCCTCTCTCTCTCTCTTCTTTTCTTTCTTTCTTCTTGTCTTTCTTCTCTTTCTTTCTTTCTTTCTTTCTTTCTTTCTTTCTTTCTTTCTTTCTTTCTTTCTTTCTTTTCTTTCTTTTCTTTCTTTTTCTTTCTTTTTCTTTCTTCCTTCCTTCCTTCCTTTCCTTTCTTTCTTTCTTTCTCTTTCTCTCTTTCTTTATCTCTGACTCTTTCTTTATCTCTGACTCTTTCTTTCTCTCTTTCTCTACCTCTTTCCCTCTCTCTTTGACTGACCTTGCATAAGACCATTCAAAAATCAGGGAACGGTCGCTTCATTCCCTCACACCACACACTAAGCGAGACTTCCTCTTTCATCTTCTTGCAGGACGTGCCAGGCCCCTGCCCCAGGATGTCACCTACCTGGGGGTGCTGCAGGAGATCCTGGCCTGTGAGCCCTGCACGAGGCCATTCCCCACAAATGTGCCAGGCAGTGCAGCACCCACACAGCTCTGAGAGCTACCAATGTAACCCCACACCACAGCCACTGTTTCTGCCAAGCCCCTCTGACTTTCGTTGTGCTTCAGGCTAGTGTTGGCCTGCTTCCTGAAAGCACGGTTAGAATCTAAACATTTTTTTTTGTCCAGACCCTGCTGAAAACATTCTAGTTCTTAGCACCAGGTGGAACAGATCAAACTCAGTGACGCCTACAATATCTGCAATGAGCAGTCATGGAGGTTTAGGCCTTCACATCTTAGAGATGTTCTCATATCTCAGAGACTCTCTTAAGGATAACTTTAGGTGGTGCATTAATGTCATGATTTTTCTTTGTTGATTAATGTAGCAATTCATCTTCTGTGCTATTTTTTTCTCTCATAGAATAGGAGTAGTCCCCATGGGAAAAAAGAAAACAAGATAAACCAAACACAAACCTAGTTACAAAGTTAGTACCATCTCAAACTCTGCATCTGCTTACTTTACTAGGGAAACTATTAGAACATTTGGTCAAAGGTCAGGAAACAGCAACAACTTCGGAACTTCGCTGTAGTGAATTAATAGATTCAAATGGAAATGTGATTGGAAATTATGTTTTCTATCTCAAATAAAAATCACCTTACCAGGAAGTCTCATAAGAAACAAAAGTATACTACACTCTGGAACAAATAGCCCAGCAAGTCTAATCTTGTATGCACTGAATTCAATGGGACTTATTCCAGTACGTTCCCTGGAAATATAAACAGATCGTGACTACCCTAACAAGTTATAAGCAAAAATAAAATCTTTTTAGTGAAGAATCATTGTTTTAATGGAATACTTTACATTTGACTGATCTGCACAAACCAATCTAAGGCTGTGGAAGAGAAATCTCCCCTAATCTGACAAAAGGCAAAAAAAATCCCAACTTTCCATGGGTCAGGATTCTCCTGGCACTGGCACCTTCAAGCATAGCCATAGGGTAGGGAAGTCCATTTGCTCAGCAAATAAAACAGCAAAATGCCTAGGTTTCATAAATCACAGCCATGACTTATATAAACTCCTAATTCTATTGAATCACACCCCAGTTTCCTCCAACTCCCAGAATACAAATGGTGCTTGCAAAGCCTTCTCTATTGCATACCTGAGAGTCACAGCCCAGAACTCTACCTTCAGACATTCCTGGAGCTGTTGTGCAGCCAGAATACTTTAGGAGCGTGCATGTGTTAGTACAGGTGCCAGTAGCTGGCAGGCTCCTTGATTTCTGATCTGTATACTTTTCAAAAATTTTGTCTCAGCAAGTCGATTTGCACATACCATTCAAATTGTAAAAAGAGTCACAAATATTCTTCTTTACAAATGCCCTTAGTACTGTCTAACCTACCTGGCAATATCAATAACGTTACAGAAGGGTGATACAGCTACCTATTTGCCAACAGAAAATTCACTGGGCATTACTGTTCTGACACCAAATGGTGTCCAAAGGAGATTGTGCCTGTGGTCTTAGCAGGTGCTTTGTCTGCTGTTCTTGGACGACGAAGATCTCTCTGGATCTGTTGTGCACATAAATGCACATTTATAAGACAGTCAGCTACAGATCCCATGGCAGAGAAACAGATACTAAGAAAAGCTTATGAAAAAAAACTGTGGAATAGAAAATAATTTCTGCGTATCCCATTGCCTTTTCAGTTACTGCCATCAGAAAACTTTTAATCAATGTTTAATTTTTACTAATCTCAGACACACACAATAAGCAACACTGGATTGAAGACAGTTATGTACAGAAGTCAGACCTCTGTGGATTCACAGTTGTCTCCAGGGCTAGGCTAGAATTATATAAAAGGATGAAATCTGACTGCTCCCATTCTATCCAAATTAAATCCAGCAAAATACCAGCTATTGGCTCTTTAATGTCAAAGGAAAACCTCAAGATGAGAGAACAGACATTCAGAATGACCATGCTTACATTGCTCACTGAAGGATGGATCCAGTGGCTGCATTCCTGAGGCAAGGTGTGTGTGATGGACAGATTCTGTGGAGTGACCTTTAGCTTCTTGTTTCCTGGAAAGAGATACACAGAAAAGCCAGCTGACTCCTCCAACACCAATATCCCCTCCTCTTTACAACACCAAAGCTTTAAAGTCCGTATTCTCCCGCAGATGAGAGCCCGTCAGGGCTCAGCAGTGTCCCCAGAAACACCGTGGCAGAATACACCTTAAACCAGCCTGCACAGCTGCAGCAGCCGCTCCTGCAGCTGTGAGCCACACAGGAGGTTTATAGCAAGGGCAGCGTGTCCCTTGTCACAGTTAACCTCACAAACGCTGCTGTCTGCTTCAGAGGAAAAAGCTACCCAAAGCAGGTTTTGCAAGGATTAAAGAATTCCCCTGCTTCACTTCCTCCGTTCCACTCCATCCTCCGCTTCCTCTCCTCCACCACGGGGCAGTAAAACTGCAGTCCTATCACTTTTAACACCAAGGTTTTCATGATCACTCTGCCTCTGTGTGTTAGTGCGTCTCTTTGATGCTGTTGCCTGCTTTTCTCAATTGCTTTACACCTTCTGACCAGTATATCAGCCAAATACAGCAATTTTTCCAGGTGGCACAAAAACAGACAAGGAGAAGGGAGATTTTATAACAATGAGGAGGTTATGGTGTAAGTGCCACTTAGATTACATATACATCAGGGAATGCAGGCATACACACCGACTCTGCAGGAGACAAGCATGCCATTAACACCGCTGCTTGCACAACACTTTGACAGCCGTGCCTTCAGAAGCATTCAGTCCTTTGGTTGTTTATCCGGGGAGAGTGGGTATGACATCACTTCAGGAAGTCAGAACAAGCCATTAGCCTTGCTGTGCTTTCACACCTGCAGAAACACTTTCTCTAAAATCATAATGCCACCGTAAGATCTGCTAGAAATTGGTTTAAGGGTGTGTGGGAAGCTGCAGGGAAAATGGGGTCACCAAACACAAAATGACTGTATTAGTCATGAACGTAATTCTGTTTAGACAGAGTACCAAAGTATAACAACAGTGGCAAAAAGAGTGAAGTTAGTCCTGGAAGTGTTTACTGATGACCCAGCTCCTATAAACACAGAGCTTTTTCAGAACGTGCATATAATTTGTAAGGGCAGTCCAAGTTTCTTACAAACAGACAGTTGTTCAAGTGCCTTAAATATTACAGAATTAGGGAAAAGACACACTTTGTATAAGAAACCTTGGATTGTACTTTGTAGAAAACGTCTTTCCATTTATCAAGCTCCAGTCTTCCTCTTTTTTTTTTTTTTTTTTTTTTTTTTGTGTGTGTTTGTGTGTGTGTGTGTGTTTGTTGTTGTTGTTTTGTTTGTTTTTGTTTGTTTGCTTTCTGCCCTGGCATTCAGTAATTAATCATAGAATCACTGAATGGGTTGGGTTGGAAGGGACCATGGCAGGGACACCTCCCACCACACCAGTTTGCTCAAAGCCCCATCCAACCTGGCCTTAAAACACTTCCAGGGATGGGGCATCCACAGCTTGTCTTGGCAACCTGTTTCAGTGCCTCACCACCCTCTGAGTGAAGAGTTTCTTCCTTATATGTAATCTAAATCTCCTCTTTTTTAGTTTAAAGCCATTACTCCTTATCACTCCACTCCCTGTCAGAGTCCCTCCCCAGCTTTCCTGTAGACCCCCTTTAGGTAATGGAAGGTTGTTATCAGGTCTCCCCAGAGCCTTCTCTTCTCCAGGCTGAACAACCCCAACTCCTTCAGCCTGTCTTCGTAGGAGAGGTGCTCCAGCCCCTTGATCATCTTTGTAATCAAATGTATTCAGCCCTTCGTGCCTCTAATGAAGTTGACATGAAGGAGAAAATGTACTGTAGTGATTCAACACAATCAGAGAAATAGCACCTCATGTTTTTTCCAACATCTGTAAGAAATTCATATTGTGGTTTTGTAACACAAATCTTTGGTGGCACTAGTGCCTTAAAGTAGTCCTGCTCAAGACTGTCAGTCACTTCTGCTCCTGGCACACTGCCGCAGGCCACTATGGCAGACCATATCAAGGAACAAACTTTGGAAAGAGAAACAAAAGATAACCCTTCTTTTTTCCCCAGAGTTGTTTCTCTAGGGTAGAACAACTTCATGATGTGGTTCATAGGACAGCTGGGCAAACCCCTGTTCCAGTGCTCCTGCAAGAGCAGGGACACGCTGCAGGTGCCTGGGCAGGACCGGGTGTGCAGTCTGGAGAGGGAGCAGGAAAACCTTTGCTGGTACTGACACTCAGGATGTTGTTCTGTAAAACCTCAGCCTCTGGCTCCGGTTTGACTGTATTGGGCTTAAGTGGCAAGGTTTTAGCAGTGCAGCAGCTGCCCCCTGTCAGATCAGAGCCAGCTTTAGCCAGCTCCAAAGGAACCCACCGCTGGCCAGAGCCAAGCCATGAGCGACACTGGTTGGGCCTCTGGGAGGGAAGAATCAAGAAAGGTAAAAAACTGCTGTGCTACAGCAGCTGGGACTGAGAAACGTGAGAGAAATGTGAGAGAACCAGTGCTGCAGACACCAAGGTCAGTACAGAAGGAGGGGAAGGAGGTGCTCCAGGTGCCAGAGCAGATCTCCACACTGCAGCCCGTGGAGGAGCCCCCGGTGGAGCAGGTGGATGTGGCCTGGAGGAGGCTGCGGCCCATGGAGAGCCCCCGCAGGAGCAGGCCCCAGGCCAGGGCTGCAGCCCGTGGAGAGGAGCCCACGCAGGAGCAGGGGGCCTGGGGGGAGCTGCCGCCCATGGGGGACCCGTGCTGGAGCAGTTTGCTCCTGGGGGATGGATGGGCCCTGGGGTACGGAGCCATGTGGGAGCAGTTCTTGAAGAGCTGCAGCCTGCGGGCAGCCCCCACAGGATCAGTTTGGGAAGGAGGGGAGCAAGAGCAGAGAGTGACCATGAAGGAATGGTGGAGATGAAGTGTCAGGGACTGACTGCAGCCCCCATTCCACTGCACTGCTCACCATGGGGAGATAGGAGACAGCTAGATGGGGACAAGGTGGTTTTAGTTGGCTTTTAGTTCTCACTGTTCTAGTCTGTTGGTAATAGTCAATAAATTACATTAATCTCCCTACGTGGAAACTATTTTGTCTGTGACAGTAATTGGTGAGTGATCTCCCTCTCCTTATCTCAACCGATGAGCCTTTTTTGTCATATTTTCTCCCTCTGTTCTCTTAAGGAGGGGGAGTGAGAGAGTGGCGTGGTAGAGCTGAGCTGTCTATCGCTGCCAAATCACCACACCGATCACATGCAAGAACTTACTGCAGGCCTTCTGTGGCCAAGTCGTGCACGTCACAGGCAGACCAACAAACAGCTCGAAAATATCTTGGTGGTTTGCAGCTGTACTCCCAGGATTTGTGGGAGCAGGTGCTGCCCACAAGACCAACATTGCCCTCAGGTCCCCAGGGTAGCCCACTTGTATTTCTATCAACCTATTCTTTCTCCCTCAAGTCCTCTGCTCTTTAAACACGAGTGTATGCCGTTTTTTACATTTCCTCTTTTCCCCCCTTACTGATCTTTGGACTTCCACATGGTGTGCAGATCCTGCCACATCTTCCAGCTCTCCTTTCTCAGCTTAGGCAAGCCAATCAACCACTCAGTGAGTCCCCACGTTATGTTTCTCCTTCCAAAAAGTGAGTTGCAGATCAGATCTTGGGTATTTTTGTTGTTTCAAGCTCTGTTAATAGACAGGAAATCCAAAAGAAGTTGCCTGGGTTTGCAAGTTTGCGAGGAATGTTGCCACAAGCACCACAACTGTCATTGTCTGTCAGCTGTGACACCTCTGCCTTCCACACATGCCTCTTAAAGCTGTGGAACCTCATAAACAGGATGGCCCCTGTTGATGTTGTCTTTTGGTCTTATTCTTCTACCTCAGCCAAACTGGGAAAACAATTTTCCGTGTTTTGATCCTCTGATACAACACTAGAAAGCAGATGGATGACTGAACCCATGGTATTTCATTAATTAGTTGGTCAGTATATCTTATAAGATTGTACTGGAGTATTATCACAGCATTTCACTCATTCTGCCATAGTGTCTGCCATTTTGCAATGCAGAGAATGGCAACTTCTGGTTCTTGCCCCAAAATTCAACTTTTATACATATTGGTTTGCTGAGGACTCTTCTGGGGGCAATGAGAGAGTGTATGTAAGATGAAGAGGCAGTGAAAATGGATTCCACCTATTATCCTTCACTTTGGCATTCAAGGGCCAAGTCCAATGACATAATTAAATACCAAATTACTATTTAACTAACAAAGTTAGCTAAAAAGTGAGTGAGTTCTGTGAAGGTCTAGGTGCCTCAATTCTTGTGTGTCTTGGTCAAACACTTGGAGACAGACCAAAGTTATTTTATTCTACAAAAATAAGAGAATAAGGCTACAAATGTAACTGATAGAGGAGAACAGGACGGTAAGACTATGAGAGCAGAAAGGGAGTATAATTTAGAACCGTTTTCCTAAAAGTAAAGATGACTTAGAATGTGACATTCAAAGAAAAGGAGTTAAAGAAATATTGGCACTGCTATTTCAAGAGCTTCAAAGTTAAGAAATTATGTCTGCCTGTACCATCTGCATATGAGCCAGTGGCAGTGGGAAGGGCACTGCAACCCTTGCTGACCCAGCATGGAGCTACATGCCAGGGAGCTTTCCAAGATATCCCAGGGCACCAGTTACCCACCAGTGTGGCTAACAAGGCCGCACCACTTACCTATGGAGAGGTTGGAAGATGCACTAGAGAAAGTGAGCTCATCGGGTCCCTAAATACACAGATGAGGGAGAACTCACTCCTCTTGGATGAACCTTAAACTTTAAAACCTTAGTCACCTTAAACAACACTGAACTCACATCAGGATAAATGTAAAATGCAAATAAAAGTGCATTGTTCATAATATCCAAAACAGACAGAATTTTATAGACTTAACAGACATTACCGAGAGAATCTGAAAATTCTTATTCTGGTATCCAGATGAATTGGTTTTAAGTGAGATTAAAGTATATTGCTCTTGACTGAGACCAGATGTGACAAACCAATTCATGATGATCATTAGTTTGGGATGACTGTTCCATTTTTTTTGTTTGTTTTTTAAATGCTGTCCCACATTCTGCATGCATTTCATTAAATAAACTCCATGGAGTGTTTTTCACAGACTGGTTGCAAACACCCAGTCTCTGTAATGACAAACTGAGACACTTTTCAGAGACATGGGGGTTAAAATAATAAAAAAGAAAGGCTTGCTTTCTCTTTCTCCCACCAACAGCCTTGAAGTCTCTTCATGTCTCTCCTGTACCTTTTCCCCTCTGCTATCTTGTCTGGCCTTTGACTCTTCAGCATTCAAATCAAGTGGCTTCTTCCCCACAGCTGAGATGAGCTGGGGCACCGGGAGCCAGCTCACAGTTCCTTTGCCCTTATGAGTCAGAATGGACCAAGCCTACGCAGTGTTGAGACCTTTAGAAATTTTTGATCTTCTATTTTAAGAAGCCAGTGCTGAACTACTTGTAAGTGCCCCAAATGTAGGACATTTTTCATTAGAAAAGCAACATGTTTGTTACAGACCCAAAGGCCACCCCACTGCCAATTTTTGAGGCCATGGTCTGATACACAGGGGCAAGATAACATCTGAAAGAAGAAAACATCAGAGTATTTTTATCATTGCAAACAAACTCGTTCTCAATCCCTAATGTGAATTTATTCCTATTATTTATCTGTTACTTGATTTAATCCACTGCTTTTAACTATTAGTTTTATCCTCCTGATCTTCAGGAACGATTGACATTAAAGCATTTGGAACAGACTGTGCAATGCCTTTCATGAGGGGCTGGCTGAGGATTTTTTACTTTATAGTTTACACTACTAGCAAAGCTGTCCATTTTGCAGGGCTGCATAGTTTGGCAAGATATTTTGTGTTCCATGTAAAGCTGTGTGCAAAATGTACGGGATCTTGGATGTCTTTTCTGGCCAGGCTCTTGATGACCTAAGTTAATAGAATGTCACGTGTCTTTGCACAGATATGCATATGGACTGTACATGTTTCTGCTGAGGTACAATTGCTTTTGCTGTGTGGTTTGCAGAAAAGAACTGTTGAAGTTTGGCCTCGGTGCAAGTTGCTGTCACACAACAATGACAGTAAGTGGTCAGCTACACAGCCTTTTCTGACGTCAAAGTGGACATCCCTAATACAATCCCTAATAATGTTCTCAAAAAAAAAATAGTAATCTGAAGCTATTTCCAGCCTTCAGCAGAGCCAGTTTACAGTACTTAAATAAGAGGAAGGTCAGACAGACTGCACTTGACACTGCTGGGAACTGACAGATGTTTTTGAGGAAAAATGAAAAAGGTCATCTAAAAAAGCAGCTAAAAGATTCCCAATTGTTTACTACATTGTTAATAAACTGAGGTTTCAAAAACACTCACAAAGGAGAACTGGGAATTACCCAACATTTTAGAAATTGTTATCCATTTATGTTCCTGTTCATATTTACAGTCAAATATACATCATGTAACAGATAGAAGAGAGTTATATTATATATTATTAGCCAACAGCTCATTTTCAGCAACTGAATAAGAAAATAGAAGTGAAGAGGAACAGCACAAGAAACTGGCTGAAAGATCCAGTCAGGAGATAAGTAACAAATTCACAAGAGAACGTCGTTTCAACTTTTGTATTTAATATTAGACTGGTTTATCTAAACCACATCAGCACTCACAGAAAAGAGCTGGGCTTTCTTCCAGGCCAGTTGGGCTTTGCTTATCTGAAATACAGCTACAAACTTTCCTGGTTTATTAGTAATTCTATTCATAGTTTGAGTTTTCCTCTGACGCAGAGGCATGCACAGAATGAGCAGTTCATCGGGAATCTAACTGAAAGCACTAAGGGGGTAAAAGGAGGAAGATAAAGACATGGATAGACATGGAGATAAAGGCAGTCAGAGCTGGTAGTTCAAGCACAGGGTAACAGTGGAGGTTAACAGCAAGCTGCTGAGAGGGCAGAAAGATGTTCCACATAACATACATCAGATCTATGCCACCCCCCCACCAGCCAAGCATGAGCTTCTGTTTTTTCCCAGGACTGTACAGAATTGAGCAAGAGGAAAACCCAAAGAGATATCTTAACACTCCCTGTTTCAAGACAGAATCATGAATCCATTTGGATCTTAATGGATGTCTCTTTAGACTGCTCTTTCTATTGATGATGATGACAGAAGACCCTCCTGAGAATTATCTTCTAGCTTTTCATGGCCTTTAACCTCAGAATTTTTCCTAATGTCTAATCACATCTTCCTTTATTGCAATTGAAACTTACTGTTTCTATCCTACTTACAGAAGATACAGAGGGAAAAAAGTTGTTTCCTGTCTTTGAATCAGTCCTTTACGCATTTGAAGATCAGTACGTCTCCCCTTAATCTTCCTTTTTGATTAAACAACTCCAAAATGCTTTTTCCATCTATCTCATAGCTTATGTACTCTATAAGCCTTGTTGTTGTTCTTCTTCTCTGAATTATCTCCAAACAGACCACATCCTTCTTGAAGCCATGCTGCTCCAACTAGACATAGCTCTGCAGCTGAAAAGTAGAAAACCTTCGTGTCCCATGCAAGCTAAGCTTATTGTTTATGTGAACGAGGATTTGCCACTTGCACAGAAGCAGTACTGTTGACGCATTTTCAAGTTTTCACAAACCCAGTTCTTTTTCTGCCACTTAACTATTGACTCTCCACTAAAAGCTTTGACTTTTCCTTGTGTTTGATTCGATTTAAATTCACATCCTATTTTTATCAGACAATGTCTTCAATTTGTCAATACCATTTTGAATTCTACTTTAATTTACTGAAAATACCATTGGACGCAAGATATACTCACAAAGCACCTGATTCTTCCACTTCTTGTGTCCTGTATTAGACTAATATACATCATGTTTCCCTGATTTGTTTATCTGAACAGCATCAAAAGCCTCAGTAAAATCAAAACATCTGAAACCTACTCTTTCCTCCAAGCTCAGAAGGCCAGTTCCACAAAATCTTAGAAGCAAAGGACTGATCCACTTAGAAATAGTTTCATAATTATAACTTGAACTTAAATTAATCTGAAGTGGTTTAGTCTTCACTTCTTCCTTCCTACTTTTTTTTTTTTCACTACCATGGGGAAAAAAAAACATACAAAAAGAGGGCCTGAGTGGTGGATACAAGCCTGTACTCAGCTCAGCTAAGAACAATTTTGCAGATGAAGTCACTGAAGTCAGCAGTATACAAGGGGGTAGCAGAAAACAAATGGTTATAGAATTAAACTAGGATCGGTTTACTGCAGCAATGCAGAATCTACTGGAAACTGATAGATTTCACAGCTAAACAGCAGATAACGAATGTTCAAGAGGAAATGGTGGAAAATCACACCAAAACTGCATGACAATTGTTAAGTCAATATTGAAAAATGCTTCTAAATTGTAATCTAGAAGTGAGTTTAACAATTGGAGGACATCCTGTCATTTCCAGGAAAAGAGAAAAGCCTGTTTTATCTTGTTTAATTTTTCCTGGCAAGAAAAAGTAAAATTCTATTTCTAAAACTGTTTTCAACTCAAATAGCCTGAGAATTATGACTGGATAACTCATTGGAAAAAAAGGAGCCAAATGTCTTTCTTAAATGAGAAAATTATTGGCTAATTATGCCTGTTCTGAAAGTTGGCTTTAATGGCAGGATGGGATCTGTCTCAACTACCTATAAAAGTGCTTCAGTCCATACAGTTAAGTACGTTAAGGCCAGGTTTCTTTTCATACAACCATTCTGTAGCTTCCTAATATCATGACAAATAAATATTTCACTTTTCATCCTTCGTATCTCACGAAATCATTAAAGAAGTTAATTAGTCAAAAGATAACAGTTTGGGTACATGAGAATCACACAGTCACTGACGTGAGAGGTGATTCCTTGAGGTCCTCTGCTCCAGAGCAGGGCCTGCTTCAGAGTCAGCAAGTTGCTCGGGGCCTTGTCCAGTCAATTCTGAATCTCTAGTTCATATTATTATTATTACTCCAGTAGTTATTTACCATGAAAGCCTTGCTTGAGGAATACTGTTGCAATTTGTCAGGTCATTTGAATTCATCATGCATATTGCATGTAGAACAGCCTTGGTCTTCTCACACAGGATGCCACCAAACCCCACTACAGCAGCATCAGCACTCTATTTACCACATACTTTCTATATTTCATTCAAATAGGCCCTCCTAGGAGAAGTGCTGCCAGCATATTTGGCAAGAACTGAAATGGTTAAGTAGCCTCTGATTAATGTGAAGATTTCCTTCTCCTGCAATATCTTTGTGCTTACAGAATCACCTATAAAAACCTTCCAAACTGTATGAGAACTACGCCTTCCACACATTTTTATGGTATTATTTAGTAGAAAGAAAGAAACCTTCTGGGGACTAATATAGAACAAGGCAGGTAGGATTTGGCATCAGCAAGCTATTTGAGAAGTTTTTCGATTTTACACAGAGCAAAGAGAATTTGTCTGTGAAGTAACTGTGCTCTGCAGAGCTATGCAAATAGTCTCTGGGGGGCAAGAATATGTTCTGGAGCACCTCGCTGCTGGACTGGAAAGTATGAATGCCTCAGAATGCTGACAGAAGTACACGTAGGAGTGTAAAACAATTATATTTCACCTAGTGAAAGTCCACAGTCCTACTTGAGTTTCAATCACCTGACGTCAGCTAGTAGAAACAAGTCTAATACAGGCAGGTCTTCCTGTAGCATTCATGGCACTGCTGGAGGGAAGCGTGGGCAGACAACTGTTCTCGTTATCAACATTTCCATTCTCTTATTCATCTTCAGGAAACGGGCATCCCTTATAAACTGAGAGCGATCCTTCCACATTCTTTCCCATGTGTTAGCCCATGCAGGGAGGTATCAGGATCAGAGCTCTTGGATTTAATTTCTTTAAATTATCTCTTCTCTTTCGATCTCTGTGCAGGAGGAAGAACCTGACATGTGAGAAAAAATTGTAGCACTGGCGTATGTCTTTCTTGGAAAAAAAAATGAACTGAAACACACTTCAACTAATTGCACCACTATTTTCAGCCTACCTCTTTGATCCACTATAGGATTACAACAAATAAGAAACCCTCCAAATCAAAAACAGAAAGAAAATTGCAGACCTAATCTCAACATTCAAAAGTCACGATTTTAATTTAGGCTTCTTAGAGAAATATTAAAAAATCAGTATGGTCTCATCACTGATTGTCCCTGTCATTACTCAAACTAAAAATATATCTATGCACTGCAATGAAGCCTCCAGCTAGGCTTACCAAGACCCAGCCTCCTCCAAAGAGTAAAATGAATGGGCTGATTCTGCTTCTTGCCCTCTCTGTTCCCAGGAGCCCAGCTGGATGGATACACACTGGAACCTGCAAACTGCATTCTCCCCCTCTTTGCCATCTTACTGGCTGACAAAGTAGCCCTTCTGTCCACATTCATAACATCCTCATCACCACTACAATCATGTTAATCCTGAATTTGTATTTGCCGAGAGTCGTATTCTACAGAGGCTTTCAGCCTTAAGGCTGAAAGAATGAGACACATTTTAGCTGTAGTTGACAGGAGGGGAATGGAGAGAAACCCAGAGACATAATGCTAGACACAAGATGTGATAGCTGGGAAGTGGTTTGAGTTTCTGACAGTAGGTATCAGATGCACAGATACTGAATACCCCAGCTAAGGAAATGATAGGTTGCTAACACTTCAACTGAGGAAACATCTCATTAATAACCTTAGGAAAATAAACAATTAGCCTGACTACAAAAGGGAACTCTACTGTGTACATTCCAGTCCCTCAGCTTTTACCAGAAAGGAAACCTTTCATAGTTCAGCACAGGCATGATCACTCAGGGAGACAACTTAATGACTCACTGTACATGTTGAGATCCCAAACAGAAGGGCATGTCCCCAGAGGAAACATCTGGAAAGATCAAGGGCTTTTTACCTCGTTTGGTTCTGGAAACCATAACCTTTCAAACCCAGTTGGTTCCCATAAATATGCAAAAGTCATCTTGGTAGAATGCTAATTTTCCCAAGAAATAGGGTTTAATTTCAGTAGGTATATTTATTTCCTTCACCAAATGTGAGCGATATGAAGAATCTTTCAGAGATAAACACATGCCAGGGAAATTTCTTTTATATCAGAATACTTTATCTCATGTATTAAAATAATAATAATAATAATTAAAAAGTATTGTTTTCTGTACAGTGAAAATTGAAACCAAATTGATTTTGTTTTCTGAAACTCAGGACCTACTTGTCAAATTACTGTCTCTCATCTCAGGCTTAGATACATTTAAAAAGTGGTGGAAGAAACAGCAGGGAGCATGCTGAATCTTTGAAGACTACCCATGAAGCAAAGGCAGACAAATTGCTCTGACTTCGTGGTGTTCACTTTTCAAATTAAATTTAGTTCAGCACAGGCTTACAGCTGTCTCCAAATGTTTCTGCTATGCTGACCACTCTGCAAGTATTTTCTGTGATTAAATCCCATGTATTTTGCTAATATTTCTCACAAAAAGAACCATGACAATTTGGTTGTCCCTGCTGACTGGGAGCCCCAGGACATACCCACTGCCAGTTGGCACACCAGGGGAACACACTCACTACCTTCCTGGTCATAGCAATGAGCATCGCTCTAGGAAAAAAAAAATAATTCTTACTCTTGCTTGATAACAGCGCCAGGGGCTGTCAGCAGAATGCAGTGAACACCTGACAGTTAGACCTGCTGCACAACTCAGACCAATTACTCTCTTAAAAGACATCAATACTTCTAACATTAAACTTGTCATATCTACTGTACACAAGGGAGAGGCACGCATCCAAAGGAGCAGGACAAAGTTCAGAAAAGAAGCAACTGTTCTAATGAGTGGGAAACTACGGATTAGTCAACTGTGTAACATAAGAACAACATTTCTGAAAAAGCAGCTTTCAAATATACAGTTGGAGTTCATTTGTGGAGTTGGCTACTTCCCCAAGCACTTGCTGTATTCTGATGAAAACATTACAGAATTATAAACTTACACTGTATTTAATAAATTAAAATGTTTAGACATAAGTCACTGTTTAATGCAGCAGTTGCTCAAATATTGTTTACTTATAATTAATATATTTTATAATTAAAGAAAGGTATCCAGTTTATCAGTAAACTTTGCCTTACTATGAAAAGACAGTCAAGTTTAGATTTTCCTGTTCATTGATCCTTGTTGCTGTTATTGGCTTGTCTGAAACTGTTAGTAGCGTAAATCATCGCCCTCTTAAAAATTATGTATTAGTCTTGAATACACTCGGCATGTGGGCTAATTTAATGTGTTCATGAAAAAAAGAGATTTACCATGGTGCTGGCACGCATTATTCCATTGCGCCTCGGGCACAAGCTGAAGGCCAGGTCCCAGTACCATTCAGTCCATCACTGTTATGTGCAAATGGGGAGAAAGTCAGACTGTGCAACCTAGCTGAAAGGCAACAGGCACCAAGTCCACTAAGAGGCCATGGTAAGAGTGGCACCCAGCTGCAGAAGTGCTTTTTCATTATATCAGGGGTAAGTGACTCTGTGAAACTTAGTTCATACCTGCCTTAAACTAATGCATTTGCTCCTCTGAGGGAACAGGGCAGAACACTTAAACAGTCAAATGGCTGCACTGGATGCTGTAGTTTCCATTGCCCGCGTTGAAAAGGGCTTAAAATACCCTGAACCACTGCCTATCCTCTCACCTGTTGCTCCCAGTTGGCATCCAGAATGGAAACAGGAAGTCAAAGAGGTGCCAAAAGATGGGCCTTGTTGTGGTTTAACCCGGCTGGCAGCTAAACACCACACAGCCGTTCGCTCACCCTCCCCCCTCCCTCTCTGGGATGGGGGAGAGAAACGGGAAAGTGAAGCCTGTGAGTTGAGATAAAGACAGTTTATTAAGATAGAAAATAATAATGATAATAATAATAATATGTACAAACAAGTGATGCACAATGCAATTGCTCACCACCCGCTGACCGATGCCCAGCCCAACCCCGAGCAGCCGGCCCCCCCACCCCGGCTAGTCACCCCTATATATTGTTTAGCATGACGTCAGATGGTATGGAATACCCCTTTGGCCAGTTTGGGTCAGCTGTCCTGGGTCTGTCCCCTCCCAGCTCCTGCTGCACCCCCAGCCTGCCCGCTGGCAGGACAGAGTGAGAAGCTGAAAAGTCCTTGGCTTAGTATAAGCAGTGCTCTGCAGCAATTAAAACATCAGCATGTTATCAGCACTCTTCTCATCCCAATCCAAAACATAGCACCCTACCAGCTACTAGGAGGGAAAATAACTGTCCTAACTGAAACCAGGACAGGCCTGAAAAATTAACTTCTTGAATGATCCATAGTGCAGCTCAGAAGCACTGGCTCAACACATCTCCCTAATGCTTAAACAAGTCCCAGTACTCAACCACTTGATTTTCCATTTATTTTCTGGTGTATACTTGCTGAGTATTCTACAGAGAGGTGGGGCTTTAAAAATGAAACCCCGTTGAAGTCCGTGAGAGTTTCACCAACTGGAACAGAGCACTGCCCAGAGGGGATCTTTGGGAGTGACTTTCTCAAGACCATTTTAAGAGCAGCTTGTGTGTCATATTTACCAATTAGCTATATTTCAAAAGTCTCAGGAAATTATTGAAAAACTGTTTGCTAGGGCCAGCTGTGGCCCTTTTATAAGAGGAAGCAATGTACTTGTTTTGCCCTCAGAAGGACTTGGAGTCCAAGTGCTCATGTCTTCCAAAGAATGCCATAAGTTTTTCTTACAGGCAACTGAAACGTGTCCAAGATACACATACCCCTCACTGCTCATGGCTTCCTTGGAAGTACAGCTTCTGAAAAAAAAAAAGTAATTAAAAAAATAATAATTAAAAAAAAGTCTTCTGTGAAGACAATGTTCACCTATTACTAGTGGCACAATTTTTGATGCAGTAAATGCTGCAATTTCGAACCCTATCTGGGAAAGCAAGTCCAACAGATCCTCAGTTAGAAGGACAGCTTCCTAGAGGGGTCATGCTCAGGCAGACGTCCTACTGAACCCAGCTGAAGGAGTGAACAGGTCAGGTTTCAGGCAGAGCACAGGAAAGACTGCATTCTTCTCTTCTTCCAAAAGGCATGCATTTAGATCCATAGATTGTAAGAAACCTGTTCCTCTCCAATTTGTTCCTGGCCTTCTAAAGAGTCTGAGAATGACTTAAATTGATGGAGAGATTCAGATCTTTAACAAGAGAGGAAAGAAGCAGCGCAGCTGAGACACACAGATAACTGGGCGTTCATCATTTGGCTGAGCACAGTTCTGACAATATAACATATTCTCCAAACAAACCTGCTGCACCTCTTACGGCAGCTCTGCTGCCACTGCGCCTGCCCGAATACACTTTAGTGGTAACTCTGGTCATGGAAGAGGCCTGTGTAATTCAAAGACACTGTGTTAAATAAGGGATTGAAAGTATCTGGGAATAGCACTGTACAGAAAGGCATTTATGCTATGGGTTTCTCCGAATTAGCGTTGCTTTTGATATGGCCAGGAATGTGTGAGGTCAGCTTTATCTGAAACTTGTCAGCCATCCAGATGTGAAGCCTGAATCCAAGCTGAGGCTGACTATCCCATTTCCTCCAAAGCTAAAATGTTTCTTAATTACAGTCGTTTTATTTTGGTCTAAACAAATACCATAAAAGTTAATAAACTGCTTCCTTATGAATCTCAAGAAAAGAATATGTATGCTCATGTCATTCTTTGCCCTCCTCTGTATGAGTGCAGTGTTTGGTAGTGGACAGACTGAAGTCTCTTCAAGATCCAGGACTTGAATCCAACATTCAATCATTTTTGATCTCTGACTGTTTAAGGTGTGTGCCCTCACCAGGGCCACTGAGATAATTAGACCACATAATCTGACCTCTATATATCACTGGCCATACATTTCAGTAAGCTAGAGGTCCAAAACTCTTGGTCAGCACCAAAGACCCCTAAAAATACATACAGAGAACAGGAGAAATCAGGGGTGGTGACTGTTGCTTGGGGCCCTGGTGGCACTAGGCAGCTGCAGGGGCAGGCAGGTAGCGCCAGGGTGTCTCAGGGCACACAGGAGGCTGAACGAAAGGAGAGAAAAGAGGGGAACAGAAAGAAAGATAACTTTGTCTTCATCCAAAATGGACTCCACTATTACTTGTCTGATTCTCCTCTTATAGACCTCCTAAAATGTTCTTTCCCTCTCTCAGCTTCCTATTTTTTTTTCCTCAGCTTTCACCCCAAACCCCACTTCCCTGCTCTCAGCCCTCCTTCCCTTTTTCCTGTTCTGCTGACCTTTTTTTGTTGCTGTTATTGTTGCTAGTGTTAAATAAATAACCAACCAACCAAACAAACAAACTTGGAAGCCTCCAGCATTCTCTGGCAGGAAACTCAAGTTGGCCTACCTAACTAAAAAGAGTTTGGCTGCCTCTGTCAACCAGGTTTCCCAGCATATAAAGACCTGATAAATGTGAGACTTGGAAGTCAAACATTCATATTTACATTTTCATAAGAGATCCTAAAAATAGTAACAGAAGTTGTTATTACGCTTCCACTGCAGAGTTGTTCCCTAATTTCCTATAATTATAGCTAAGCCTCATGCAGAGAGGGTATAATTAGAAAAATAAAGATGTCTGTCAGAGCATTCACTTGGTGGAACTAAAATTGTAGTTTTAAGTGACATGGTTGTGCTTTCTGAAAATTACAAGCAGCACTTCTTGTAACAGGAATATGACATCAAAATCATTATTATATAGTAATATTGGGTCAGTTCTATATTGGAAATTATTTTTTTCTGGAATGCAGAAACAAGAGACATTGCAGCTCAGCCTATTCCCTGTCAACATCAGCAGAAACTGAAACTGACTTCAGGCAGAGCTGGTACAAATTCTCCAACAGAAAGAAATCCATTGATATGAGTAGGCCCCTCTCCAATCTGTGCAGAAATGAATTTGTGCTTTTTTGTATCAACTAGAAAAAAAATGCCATTTTGTAAATATATTTGTTTTCATACTCCTGCCTTCCCATGTATAATTAATCACCCCCTTTATTTTTCAAAGGAAGGAATAGCACATGGGGAAAGAATTTGAGCAATCTGGTCTGGGGGGTGGTGGAATTAGATGGACTTTAAGGTGCCTTCCAACCCCAACCATCCTGTGGTTGTATGAATTTGGATCTTGAGATGGACTCTACCATAATATATCTAGTCAGGCTAGTACTCATCTTTAACCAAATTATTCCACATTACTCCTGAAAAACCTCAAAATGACTGAAAATTCTTTGGAGCCCCACTTCACTGTCAGAAGTGTCATGTGAAATTGTTCAATTTGAAAGTAAAAATGTCTATTCGACATTCCTCACAGAGTCTTGGCTATAAGAGGTTACAAGGATAAATCTCAGCAGTGATAACTTGCACAAATTAGGAAACTACCTGTGTGATAAAGGAATGATATCAGCTCCCACACACTGACAGCCTCTTCCTTCCCTCCCATACAGACATTTATTCAATTAATTAATCTGCCACCTTCGTAGCTCCTTCACCACTGAAAAAATATTCCTATCATCCTTAGCCCACAAACATCTGGAAGCTCTTCGTGCTGGTGGGATTGTGAAATCCCAGAAATGGCACAGCTGACAGAAAACAAACATCATATGAAGAAAATAAAAAAATAAAATAAAATTAAAAAATATATATATTAAAAGCTAGAGCTTAAAACATCCTCCTGGAGAAAAAGAAATAATATTAATAAAATAAAAAACATAGACCTGCACTTCAAAACTATGCAGAAGGAGAAGTGAGTTACAGGCACCAAGAAAACACGGTCAGTCCAGCTGTGTAAGTCAGAGCAACTCAATAAGGCAGAGCTGACTAAGGCACACCTGGCTGACCTTCATCTATGAAGCAGACTGCAGCCCAGTTTAACCTGCATGTAAACATCAGCCACCATTCCCTCATGAGTCATCTGGACCCTCCAGAAACTCTTGCAGATCTGAGGACAACAAAAACTCAAATGAAAGCAGGCACATTAGCTGCACACGATTAAAAAGGAATGAGCAGCTATCATCCTAACCAAAACCACTGCGTTAGCAGATCCTCCAAGATCCTACCCTGAAGCCCCAGTACAGCTATCCCCACAGAGACGGCAGAGAGCACCAGCTCCCATTTCTGCCTCTGCAGACACTACAGTTTCTAGCAGTTAATACCATTTTCAAGGCTCTGTTTGCTTGAAGCATATTTCTAAGCCAAAACCCCACCCTAATCATATAAAATACCGTAAAATAAAATACCGTAGACATTGCCTGAAGAAATGGCAAGCCCCCTTTCTAGACCGCTTTCTCAAACCCCAGTTCTAGCCCCAAAACCGAAGGCAGGTTTAAGCACTGTGCGGAACCCAGGCCCGCTGCAGGAAACAGCATGAGACATTTGCTTTCAGAGAGCCCAGTGTCCACTCTCTCCTCACAGATGTTTCAGGATCCAGCAACAAACTTTGCTCTCGCAGCCCTACTTGCTCAAATGTTGACCCTGAACTCAGCTTTGTATATACAGCAGCTACCCCAGCATTTCCAAGAAACAAGCATGAAGTATGTGTTCCCAGGTGCTTGGGGTCCCGCTCCACCTCTGGCCTGACAATACCCAGCAACAAAGCATCCCCTACAGGCCCCAGCTCCTCCAGCCTTCCCTCTAACCCCAATCCTAGTTTACCTATCTCCACAACCGCAGATTAGGCACTTCAGTCATTACCAGACCTAAATAAAATACACCCTGAGGCAGTCAGTCAGCTCTTTATTTCTAGAGTTTCCAGCAGCAAACCTTCTGGACCACCTCCTGCATCAAACAGGAGCCTAATCCCAGACAACACACCGCCTCTCGGTCAAGCACGGGTATCCCAGCCAGCAGCTGGCCTCAGCATAAACTCTGCTTTTCCTTCGGTACGTGGTTGAAGCCGATCTTTACAGGCAATACAGGCTTCCCCTTCACGCAAGCGAGAGAGACTGGTGGGGGGGAAGCTACCCCAGTGTGACCTGGGCAGGGCCGCCTCGTAAGGCCCACGTAATGCAGCGGATCCAGCTGCCAAGGCTGCGCTTCCAGAGAGAACAGATGGGGCCAGCCCATACGGTAACGGCAATGTTAATTTTACTCAAATTATATAAACACAGTAATCTGTTTAAGGAAAGAGGGAGAAAGAAATCCTATTCAGAATCTGTGTAACAATAATTTCACTTCCTCATTTTAAGGTACACATCGCTGATTACATTTTCCAATTATATTCACCGAGCCAAGCCTTTGTGCTGCACTTGAAGGAAAACGAAAGATGATGCATGTTATGAAACTTCCTGCCAAATAAAATAAAAAGGAAAAAAAATAATTTTTGAGCGTCTTTATAAAAGGAATTTGTACTACTCTTTCTTTACCTGTCTTAGCTGGGGTGTGAAGCATAACTTTATAAATCTCTCCTGATCTTTTCAGGGGAGAAGTTGTAAAACACTTCTTCCATGGATTTTGCTCTCAGTAAATTTAGCTGCCAGTAAGTTAATTCCCAGTATGTTAGCAATTCTTAAACCATGAAATCCATTCTATGCCTGATCTAGAAATGTCTCAAAGGTGCCTTTGTTTCTTATCTTTTGGAATACTCCTTGACTTATCTACAGATCCAGACCTAAAAATAAAGCCCTAATCAGCGTATTTGTAACAACTGCATCCTATGGCCAATGTAACCAAAAATGTGAATAGTTTCAGTAGTTTCAGCCAAAAAAAGACAAGCAGTAAGAATGCCTTTTGGAGGGCAAGAAAGCAGTTACGAGTCCCAAAACCATTAAAAAAAGCAAGCGAATGTTTGGATTCCAGGTTTTCATATTATTTGGTTTCAGTGTTAACAGTTACTCAAAGTAACAACACTGATTTATTTTCTTGAAGGAAAAATCCTCATTTCATATCAACTCAAAATTAAGTATTTGGGTTATGAACATGTTATCAGACCAAAAAATCCATATGTGAGGTACAATAGGCAAAATCAATTATTGCTGAAAAAACAGATTGTGGTGGATTTTCCAGTGTCATTGGCTGATCTTGCAAATGATAAGACTTCTTCCTACCCTGTTACTCATATTTATAACAGTTTAAATAATTTTGTAGTCTGCTTGGCTTCCTTCCTTTCTTCCTTACTAAAACTGATTGTTCATGCCTGAATTTGTCACATCCATCCTTCCTGAAACCAGCAGTGAAACCAAGTGTTGCTCTAAATCATGGGTTTTAATTTTCCTTTTTTTAAATTTTTGTTTTAGTACTAATTTCTAATTGTTTGAGTTCAAGATTGGGTCAATCTAAGCCAAACTGCTCAAGGAGCTTCAAATATAGCATGAACCTCTCTCAGCAAGCCAGGTATTGATTTCTGTCATCCAGTCACAAATTAAATCTTTCAGTGCATTTTTTTCCCTGAGTACAGAAGACGGAATTCTGGAAACCATTTGCACAGTCTGATGAGCAGCTTCACAAAGTCACCGTCATAGACTCCTTTAAAGGGGCTTATTCAGAGCAGGAGCCTTGCGGAGCACTATACATATATATATATATGTATATATATACACATACACACACACACACACATATATATATATAAAGGTCCTTGTGATTAACCCATTGAAGCTGGATTCCTGTGAAAGTAACAGGCAAGAAAGGGAACCTTTTTTTAAAAAAAATATATATATATATATATATATATATATATATCCAGAAGCTGGTTTAAGATGTTCATGTCACATGCGAAACAATTCCACACAGGAAGTTTTTAACTGCTGAACCCAGGTAAAATGACTAAATTGACCCCCACAAATCCTCCTTGTACTTAGCATTCACAAAGTTTAACTAATATCCTAGGACACAAAGGCTTCTAATTTACATGCAAAAGAGTCATCTAGCACCACAAAAATGAACAACTGCACAAAAAAATCTGAAGCCATACTTTGGTTTAAAGACTAGAATACCAAGAAAGGCAGTTTGATGAAAATCTTTCCTGAAGAAAAAAGTTACTGTTTATTAAGGAACTCTTTATTTACTATGTGAAATGCTTCAGAAGCATTTTTGAGCAATTTTGCTCAAAGCAGAGAAGTGCCACAAAAAGGCAATTGTATAGAAGTCTACAACATGGAACAAAATACATTGCCACTGGGGAGAGGAAAAAAAAAAAAAAAAAAGGAAAAAAGAAAGGAAATAGTCATTTTTCAACCTCCTTACTCCAGGACTGAGAGCAGGAGAGGCATGCTAGCTATGAATGTCATAAAGGCTCAATGTTATTAATTATTTGTAATGCTATTAAAGCCAGATGGCCATACAATAGGATGTCTCTTTTCCCTTTCTTTGTTACAGCCACCAAAGTTTCTCATTTGATCTCTCCCTCCACCTCCTTCATTTGTTCCCATTATTCCCTCCTGAGCATGTCCCTTGATCTCTTTCATGCGTCATCGCATCAGTTCCTGTTTCCTCCTAGTTCTTTACAGATATTTCCCCTAAAAACTGCAACATGCCTTCAGTTCTCCAGCATGAACAAAACCCAAACATCTCCCAGGCTTCCTTCTGCCTTCACGTCCAAAGGTTTGTTGGACAAACACCAGCTGGAAGCAGTTTCTGCCATCCTACCTTTTTGCCACTCCTGACACTCCGCAGAAGCTCCTCCCAGGCTCTAAGCAACCTGAGAACTAACCTTTAATTCTTACACTTCTTGAGTGTCCACTGTTTTCCAAGCTGTATCATGAGTACATGATCCTTCCAGCTTCTCTATGTAGCCCTTGTTTCTAGTAAATCAGGAGCATTACAAACTCAGCTCCAATCCCTAAACAGCTTACAGATCTGCCACTGAACACCAGGTCATTTTGTCCTAACTACCACTTCTCTGTGTCAGGCATATCCTTGTACACGTTAAGATGATGTCTCAAACCCAGCAGAATTTAAATGGGGCTTAATTCCCTTCCAAATATCTGTCAGCTTTTTTTCTCAGTCACTATATCTAAAATGCATCACCACTAATAAAGCATTTAGGACACCATTTCTGACATGGGACAGCCTTTAAGTCATCATTTTGAGGCTATGTCTAAGTCTTACCAATTCTTTTTGTACAACATCACCAAGAGATATCCTACCTTAACTTTTTACATATCTAGGACTTGCTCTTTAGTGAGTCATTCCTAGGCATTGCATTAATACTGGTAATAATAATAACAAACGGAATGCAAACCTAAAGATTTGTAAGCTGGACAATAATTAAGTCAACTGAACAAATTATTCACAAGATATAGCTCTACTCATTGAAACTGAACTAAGGAATGGTTAATTACTTTGCATTAGGGTAAACTGTTCTGGTGGTTGGGTGTTTGGTGGTTGGGGCTTTTTTTTCAGTTTAAATTTCTCACTCTTCCATGGCCTGAAGTTGGACGTGATGCAAAAGGAAGACTCAGAATGTGATCACTTGTAAAACAGTTTCTCTGGGATGGTAAAATTCCTCTAGGAGCCATTCAGTCAGAGCACGACAAAACTCTGTTTTGCCCTTCTTCAAGCAAGGAGTCATTGATAAAAAAAAAAAAAAAAAAAAAAAAAAAAAAAAAAGCTGAAGTAACTATAGATTTGCATGGAAAAAGTGTTTTTGACACTAGAATGGGTCAAATTCTCCAAAATAAGGGACATGCAGGAGCTTTATTTTAGTTGCAGAAATTGGTACCCTTTATTTTATACGCATCTGAAATCCGATATGAGGGCGAGGAGGATTTTCTGTTAAATGAAAACAGCCTTTGGGGAGAAGGGCTTGTTTGGTTTACATTTTTTAGCCATGACCTTACTTGTGAGACTTTGTGGTTTCAGCAACTACATTACTGCTAATCTGTGCTGGAAATTTTAAAGTCTTTAGTTTGACAGGGTTATTCCCACATTAATTTTATTATTTTCCAAACCCATAAAGATAAAGAGATAATGAAGATCTTACTTCACACACTGGGGGAAATTTTCTAACACAGTAATTTCAAGATAGAAAATGAGTGTGTATGACAGATTTGTAACAATTTTAGTATTAGGAAGCAATTATGGTATGTCTTCAATATTACCAAGATACTCAGGGAAAGCCATAGTACTAGGAATAGTAGGAAAGACATACAAAAAACCACCACAATTATTTACTGTATCATGAATTAGGATTCCATAGGAGCTAAATATTGCATCAAACAGAGCAAACAAAGCCTGCTCTTTGCCCCCTGCAGATTTTGGAAATGAATGCTTAATTTGGAAAAGGGATTACCAAGCAGAACTACTCTTATTTGTGAAAGAAAAAAGCATGTTTCTTTTTTTAAATAAATGTGTTTACAAAAGCGAGAGTCATCTGATATGGATCAGGTCAAAATAGTAGAAAGAGGGAGGGAAAAGGAGTAAAAACAATTTCTTTTACATCTTCACACTATATATATATCAAAGAAGGTAAAAGAAAACAAGAGAACTCTCTGAAAACACTGAGACCCCTTGGAGGTCAAGAACCAGTACAATTACACCAGTCACCTTTACATCCACGTTCAGCACTTTGACTGTGGTGTCCCCCTGCAATATGTAAAGTGTTAAGCCCTGGCAGGCAGAGCAGGATTTCAGCTAAGAGATCTGTAAGCACTGTTTCCCTCAGGGATTCTTCCAAATTCTTTGCCCTTAAGCTTCACTTCCATTTCCCAAGCTGCTCCTCTCAGAACTAGTTACCCAGCAATGTTCGCTCCCAAATGTTCCGCAGGCTTCACCTACTGCTTATGCTGATGCAAAGCCCTGCACTTCTCTCTTCTAGCAGGGCTTGACATCCCGGATCTCTTCTCTGATGCATCTGACTCCACTCTGAGCATCTCGCTGTAAATGGGTAACTGAAGTGTACGGCTTTAACACAAAGTACAAACACAAGCATCCCCCGCCTTTCCCTATTTTCACACATGAGGAGGTGCAAATATGAGCAGGAAGAAGTCTGATTTAATGAAGAAAAAAGCTAGGATAAGCTTGTTACCATGTGATACTTTGTTCCATGAAGGAAGTCTGTAGCTATGGCAGATGCATTCTCAGGGAACATTTCAGAGGAGCCTCCTTTTCTGTCCAATCGGGCATATTTCTAATCTCTAGGGATAACTACCTATATGTGCTGACCTATATGTCTTACCTTATTATGACCCATTCCCTCCCCAAAACAACTAAGAGCAGAAAGGAATTAAGATGTACTAACTGCTATTTGCTTTGCGGATACACTCCTGTCCCCCACAGGCAGAATCCTTATTTTGAGGCAAGTTTGAACAATGCAAGACAAAAGAAAATTTATAGCATACATGTCAGGATTAACATATACATAAATCAAGATTAAAGCTAAAGATTTTAAACAGTCACAGATCTCAGCACAGCACTGTCCTCAAAGCAAAGATATTTCTGGTCTGCCTTCCCTTAAACCCAGAACCTGTTAGTACTAAACCAAAGGGAAAGCACTGAGCTCCCCTACAAAATACACCCTCCACACTGCAGGACACAGAGGCAGAGAACACTGATGCTGCTGGGGCAGCTCACGTCCTTCTTGAGCCTTTGTAAGGTGCTCTGGTGCAAATGGGAAATATGAGCCCAGCCGAGCAGAGCTGTGCTTACCGCAGAGAGGCAGCAGGTCGTGAAGTCCTGCTTGGGAAATTGCCATTTTTTTTGCTGTTTCATACTTGTTTTGCACTGTATGCTCTGTCTGAAAGGGTAGGCCAGAAGAATTTTTAGCCATGAAGTTACTACGGGGAAATTTTTGCTAAAAAAAACTCCTACAGCTTGTGCACTGAAAACTGTAGCAGGAAACATAACATAAAAGCAGCACAGTCAGTAAGTAGTCTAGTCAATGTAAAACCAAAAGGGAAGAAATGCAGCTTTAAGTGCTATACCTGCTGAAGTTCCCACATCAGCCTTCATGGGTTTATGCTCATATTTTCCTTTAAAATGTTTTTTTTCCTTTCTCTACAAAGAAGCCACACCATCATTAAAGGAAACTAAGCAGACAGTACTTTCTCTATAGTCAGGCTCAGACTAAAATCAAACTGGAAAAAAAAAAAAAAATGCATTGATAATTTGGTTCTAATTTCTCCCATTTTGCTTATGATTAAAAAACAGTAAATCAGCATTAGATTGTTCCCTGAGCATGTTAGTCTTTACTGGGGCATTTGCCAATCTCTTCAACAAATGGCTTTACCTAAAACCTGATTTGTGTGAATTGTTTGGGTATCAAAATTAAACATGCCTAAGTGCTTTGATTTTTAGTACTACCATGCTGGCCGCTACCATTGTGAGCTGCCTCTTATTGACATTTCTAATTTCATAGCCTTTAATTTCTGTGCATTGTTCTGCAAGGCAAACAAACCCTCTCAGCAATCTGATCCATAGCATTCAACCCGTGTGAAGTGCTTTGGACTTAACAGGGGACTATTCCATCACCATTAAGCAGTGAACAAAAATTATATGCTCTGGGTCTAATTCTGATCTGTAGAAAACTTCCCACCACAATGTCAGCTTTAGGCTCAGAGCAGGAGGGGACCCCCAGCACAGGGACGACCTGCCCCCCTGCTCACAGCTGCTCTGAAATGATGGGCGAGAGGAGCCACTGCTCTATTTCATCCCCCCATGTCATCCTCCTTCCCTGTATTGTGACCAGACTTAACCACATGTCACTAAGATGGGAGCCACTCCCGTGGCTGCTGAGAACAAGGCCAAGAGGAATGAATTGCCTGCTTGCCATCTGTATGCCAGATGAGGGAAGAAAAATGTTTCAGCTCACCTGAGGGTGAGTAGATGTTTGGGAACGTAACCTGTTACAACTCAGAGGTACTTTTAGCTCAGAAGCTGGTTCTCCTACGATGCCAACATGTACTTTGATTGCCAGACTTCCTCAGGGAGCACAGAAGGGATTTTCACATACGGGAGTATTTGCAAACAGCCGTGTAAACATCCCAGCAGTACAGGCCTCCAATTAAATTTCCATCTGTCAGAACTGCAAGTTTCTAATGTATGAGGCAAAAAAAAAAAAAACACCACAAACAAACAAAGGTGTGAATCCATTGTAAAAGTAAGGGTTTCTTCTCTTTGTTGTCAAAAGCAAAAGTCATTCCAGGGCTACAAGATCTCCTTCAATGCTTTTAACAACCAAAGCTTATTTAAAATGTTAATGTTTAGTAATTGAAAATATTTAACATGTAATATTTTAAAGTGTTTAATAGAATCAGAGTAGGTACCTCTAAATGAAAACCAAGGACTGATGTATTCCCCCCGGTGTATGTAAGGCATGAGGTGTAGGCAGTCAGAACTCCCCCCACATTTACTGCAGAACAGACACGCTCTCCTGTAACAGCCTGGCTGTCTGGGGGAAGCCATCACCTTTTCAGCAACGTGCCTGATGAAGACAAACCCTTGCCCTGTTAGAAACTGAGCCCTGCTAGGACAGTGAGAAGGCTGCTGCATCCTTAGCACAGATTCATCTTAGTCTTGACTGGTATCTGACAAACTACAGACAAGCTAAGGTCCATGTTAACATTCCAGTCACTTTCACTCTATTTGTCCAGGTCAAACGTAGGGAAGCAAAACTTCATCATACCAAACCTCAAAAAAATACCTTCTTTAGTCTTGCAGGTGGTATCCCAGTGCTGCAGACAAACACCGTGCCTCCCTGCAGAACTCCTGAATTTTGGTGGTACACCAAAGTACATTTAATTCTGCTTTTGTTTAGTACGGGGGATCAGATGCTCCAGCGTAGTTCAGAACACTCCCTCTCCATCTTAAGACTCTAAACTCATCTTGCACCCCATGATCACTGCCAGCCTACTCCCGCCTGTCTTTGACTTTATTCTCAGTGAAAAGAAAGAAAAACAAAAAACACTTGTAACACAATTAGCCTGCTCAATCTGCCTATATGCTCACTCCTTGTCATTTTCTGTATTCCTATGACTCAGTAATTTAACCCCACTCTATTTTCAGCAGATCTGGCCTCTCTTTCCCCTTTCCCTTTATGTGCAAGGCACACCCTGACAGCCAGTTCTTATCCTTTACCTGAAAGTGTTGTTATCTGACCTCATAATTTTACGAGACAAGTTACGGAGATAAGAAGTTTGTTGACAAACTTCAATCTAACGTACATAAAGCCAGAAAGGGAGTTAATGTATAACACAAAAAGGAAATAAGAGGCAAGCTCCTAGTAAAACCCCCTAAGAATGTGCCGTGTCAGAGTGTCAGCAAACTGCAGCGCAGGCCCTGGGCAAGACTGATCGATAAAGAGCTATAAAAAAATCCTGTAAAGTAGGAGCTGTGATTTGACTGTTTACTTTTATCCACCCAGGCTTAACTTTTAATCTAAACCAATCCCCTAGTTTTGCCCTACATGCTTTTCAGAGCTAGCAACCACTTCCCCGAACAACCCCATGTGAACATTCCAGCTCAGTGGCCACGCAACAGGAGAAGTCCCAGAGCACATTTGCACCCAGGCTACAAGCCGGCAGCTTCAGCAAAGCTGAATAGAAGCTCTACATTAATGGACTTCTGCTTTTGACAACCGAGAGAAGAAACCCTCATAAAGAAGTAGCTCAAAATGGTGGGTTTAGGCTCAAAAATTATGACAGGGCTATTGTGAAAGGAATAATGAAGCTCAGACGTCTGTCACAAAGTGTTACCAAAAAAAGCAAAAAGTACTATATTTGCATCCTCAGAAAAGCTGGTAATTCCTCTTTCTTGTCTGTCTCCTCACTCCAAGTTATACCATCTGCCTACTGAAAAACAGGGCTTGGGGGGAGACTTGGAGACTGGCTTCACTTTAAGTCTTCAGGTTCAAGCCACAGCCAAATCTCAGCAGCTGTTTGTCTAAGACATTTCCTCCTGCAGCCAGACAGCCAAAAATCCTACCCATGTTCTCACCACGTCAACTACTGCATCACCCTTTTCTCAGGAGTCATCGAGCACAGCACTCCCCTGCTCCAATCCACCTAAAAAGTGACCATGAGGATCAGCTCTCTCAACTTTTCTCCACTGCTTCCTTGCACTGTCAGCCCCCATTGATACCACGTGAAATTGAAGCTCTTTTTCTTCCCTTCTAGAGGGGAAATCTACCTGCCCACCTGTACAGACAGCTTAGCTCCCAGAGCTCTGGCCATCCTTCTTCAAGCATATACATCCCCCTTTGTCCCAGCACGCAGACAAGTGCTGACCGAAGCACCCTCCCCACCTCCTTCTCCCTTCCCCTCCGAGCGCTCGGACCTTGCTGTAAGCCCTGCTTCACACCTAGCGCACGCTGTGCGGGGAAGGGGGGCGAGGAGGGGCAGGAAGGACATTGCAGGCACCCTGTTTACACAGCTCTGGTCACAACAGAGGTCTCCATCCAGAAGCACACTTCCCAGACACTACAATAATAAACACACGGTAAGAGCGTGGCCGGCAGAGCCGGGCTGCCCTCCCAGCCCTGCTCCCACCCCTGGCCTGGAGCAGCTGGAGCAGCCCCATGCAGCCACGATCCGAGCCCTGGAGCAGGCCCCACATTGTCAGGCTCCTCGCCCACTGGCCAGGCCCCCTCCTGCCGATGGGATGTCAGGAGCTCGGTGTTTGCCGGGGGCCCACGCCTGCATCCCCGCACCGTGATTCACAGCTACCCAGTGAGCACTCTCCTGTCCAGCCGACTGCCCTCCCTCCCTGCCTACCTTACATGCTGCCAGCAGGTTCAAAGGGCCAGCCATCCTGCAGCAGGGGCTGGTGGAAGGCGACCAGCAGAGCAGGCTTCAGCAGCATCACCAAAAAGGAGGAGTGGTGCTGCTGCTGCACATCCCAAAGGGGACAGGGAGGGAGGTCAGGGCTCTGGCAGGTCCTCAGGGAGCATCACTCATCAGCTCATGGGGGTTTATCAATAGAAATGTCAAATATTTGTAGTAACAGAAACGGGAGGTGGCTTAAATCAGGCTGCACCATCACGGGAATGCCTGCAATCACAATCTGAGGATACCTCCAGCACACACACATTTTCTCCTCCACCCTTCAGCTTTCTCTGCATCTTCTGCCAGATGCGGAGCACTGGCTGCTGGAAAGCCAGGCAGCCTCTTCATCTGTGCGCAAGAATAAAAGCACACAGAGTCGTGAGAAGCCACTCGCACAATGAAGACATTGTGTTCCTGACTTCACTATCTGTGCTGCTCGTGGAGGATCTGGGGGCGGGGGACATCAGACCCCTCAGTATGGGAAGCATTTTGGTTGACATTCAAGTACAGCTTCACTCTGTTAGACACTTTACCACCAGAAGTGATTACATCAGTCAGGAATTGAATACACCCTGACCTACATTTTCAGAAGCCAATAAAGAAGATGGGTTTCACAATCCACTTTCACAGGTATGTACTAATTATTTCAGGATGAATCAACACACACAGACAGTCGGTCGAGAGCTAGATTTTGGGTAAAGATGCAAAGCGATCTGGGTAGGGAGTGGGAGCAGTAGGAGTTTTTCCCCAGTATGCCTGGGGAAATTGTATCTCGTATCACTGTCTGAGAATTAGCAGGAATATTGCAAGCAGACTGGTCTGACAAAGTTAATTTCCTGGTCCTGCTGCTATGCTTGTTACTAGCTTTCATTAGTTATGAGTCAACTGATATCTGGACAACGATTCATCCCATGCTCATTAGCAGTAAAATATCCTCTTTTCTTGATGATATTTCTAAAGTAAACTTGAAATAAGAGCATAATGGGAATCTTACGGGAATCTTGTGTAATGCCACTTTCTTTGGGAAGTTATCTGGCAGGTCAGGGGTTTGTGCCAGGTACCATCAAAAAGCTGCTGTAGTCTTACAGGGATTTACACTAGCAAAGGACAGAAAAAGCCCTATTGCTCAAAGCATGAAGACATAAATGTATCAAAAGGTTTCTCAAAGAAGTGTTAAGTCAGAGTTCATACTGTCAAGGAACTCTAATTCCTCGGTTGAGAGGATGAGTGAGGTTGTGGTGCTGATCTATTTCCTTTGATGATTTTTGGTATCCCTTTTTAAGCTTTGAATGCGAGGGGAATGTTTCTAATGCAACTGAGTTGGCAGGGAACAGATCTCTAGCCTCTGTGTGAGGAAATGTTTCTGTGACCACTCATAAATGGCTCACTATTGCAGCCTACTTTCAATTTTCACTCTTGTGCGTGTGCATGCCATAATGACAAGCTTATGCAACTGAGCGGCATGTGATTGCAATAGTCTGTCACCAGCTCCTTCCCCAGCATTGCTGCTTATCCAGCAGCTCACCTCAGGACATCCTCTGCTTCTTCCACAGATCGTATCCCACAGCCCTGCCTCTCAAACCTCCTTTCCTTCTGCACGGTGCCCAGTTCCCCCCCCAGCTCATCATTTCCCTGGTCTCCACAGCCCCCTGCCCCGGCTTGTTTTCTAATCAAAACATAATCCATCAGGAGTTTGTTCCCATCCTCTCTAAGGAAAACAGTGGCATGTAAAGCTACTAAACGGTCCTTCAGAGGAACCAGAGTTGTGTTGTTTTGCGGATTTATTTTGTTTGCTATCTTAAAGAAAACAAACGGCGATGAAGCCAGGACTCAGCCTTCCTTCGGCCTCACATTCCAAGCTTCTTTAAACGTTGCGGAGCATCTTTAGGAACCTCAGCTCTGACTCCGACCATGCTTTTTGCAGAAAGTGGTGTCCCAGGCTGCTCAGCTCCAAGTTCTTTGCGTGGGCTGCCCCCCACTTCACCCCATTTCCAATAACAGGTTTTAGGCTCTATTTCTCATTGCTCCAGCTCCTCCCAGCATGTTCCTGGGAGTTTCTTTGCTCAGTCTCACCCTTGTTTGTGCATTATGCTGTTAGAGATTATGCTAGCTTTCAGGGGAACAAAAGAATTCAACAAAAGAGCTTTGTGGACCAAATTCCTATAAGCTTTCATGACTGCTTCAATGAAGAACTAAAGACTAGTATCAATTCTGAATCATATGTGATCTTTTCTATGCCATCTACAGCCACCTACAGTCACAACTCCTGTCAAGTTACAAGATGTATTCAGAAAAGATTAAGCAAGCAGGAATGAAATTACTTTGGATGTGGCAAAATAATTCTTGGGTATAAAAAACCCACAGCAATTAGGGTAAGAACTCAGAGCTTATGTAAAACAAACAAGAGGGATGATTCAGCTGTAAAATGCAGAATGATCAACTGCTTTCAGGAATGGCTGGATCCAGACTTTTACTCTCACCATTGAAAAAAAAAAAAAAAAAAAAAAAAAAAACACACAGAAGCAACATTTACAGGATTGACTTCTAGATAATCCAAAGGAAGTTTCAAGCAAAATGGGAGCCCAGTGGTAAGACGTCATTATTTTTAACATCTGGTTTATGTAAATTCAATGTACAAATTGTGCACAGCACCCTCAAAACAGAGGGTATGCCCTGATAACATCAAGTCATTCTTCCAGAGAGATTACAGGATTAAAATGTCCAACAAACCACAATATGCACTGTAAGTAGCCCAGCTAGGAAAAGCTTTTCATTAGCAGGATTACTAGAGGAAGCATACATAATAATATACAGAAGATAGATGTCTTGCATGCTTTCCTGCTTGCTATACAATATTATTAAAATAAGCCTTAGTAATGAAATGTAAAGAAAGAAAGGAAAATATGCTGTGTTTTGGTGTCAGCTGAAATAGTAGAACACGTCCTCTAGAGACAGTGTCATACATATCAAATTCTCCCATAGCAGACAGGTGATATTTTTCAGAATAAAACTAAACTCTTCTTTGCTGAATAGTTGCATCTTTGGATCGTTAAAAAAAAAAACACTAGGAAATCTCTATTATTTTTGCTGGGCCTAAAAGTATAAATTCTAAAAAAGTAACCAATCACATGATTCATTTCCATTTTTCAAAAGCAAATGTTTTTAGTATTGTTTACAAATTAAGCTAATAATTTTGTAATAAGTTGCCTTCCTTCTAAAAATGGAAAGAAGGAACCAGAAACCAGAAAGCTTTTGGAGGCCAGACTAGCATAGCATTGCAGAGGGGCACGGCATTACAAAATAGAAGATGGAGGGAAAAAAACGCCCAAGAGAAAGAGGATGAATGGCAACTATTAGGAAAACATGTCTAACACAGAGCAATTCACCTTGCTGCAAGACAGAGTGGGAAGGGGAAGGCACAGATAATTAACTTTAGCCAGTGCCTATCCTAGCCATTTCCATAGATTTTGGTCTACCACCTTCATAATCCTGCCCAGGGTCTCACACAGAGTTTTGCATGGACAGGAAACTCCCCCTTTACCACAAGAAAAATCCCACTCTCTCTGTCCTTGAAGGCTGTTATTCCCCTTTTCTTTTACAAAGTTGAGAAAACCCCAGAAAACGTTTCAGATCCTTGTACTTTTGAGTATGCATTTTTTTCCCCTTCCAGATCCAAATGTTAGTTTCGGCTTGTTGGAAATGTTGCTAAAGTCTTCATCAGCACTTCTGTTTTTTCAGAGGGGAGGTTTAATTTTCATCTTGACATGCTGCAAGCCAAAACCAATCTCCTGCCTGAAAGGATTAGGGCCCACACAGCTATTCTTTAATTCTTTCTGTTCTTTACATGAGAGAATTTACATCTGCTGGGATTACACAACTCGGATCAATGCAATACCTGCAGGCAAGGGTAAATGCTTTCAGAGTATTGCTCAAACAAAATAAGTGCAGCTCATTGTGACATATCTCCAAAAGAGGAAGTGTTTCGGGAGCTGGTAACACAGTGTCTTAACTAGTTGTCCCTGCCTCTGGCTGACACTGAAATGCTGAAGAGGAACTACATTAATAATAATAATAGCCACAGTTTTCATTCTCAGATATGTTTGCAGGGCTTTTTCTCTCTCTTTGCCGGGTGCATGAATACACTGAGCCATGTATGAGTGGGAGAAGGGGAGAATGGAGAACTAGCTGGACCTAGGAGGTGCAAAGAGGTTTGTGGTGCCTGAGGGGACAGCTGGGCTGGATGAGGCTAGGGCTGGTTTTGCTAGGGTGCAGGATTCACAGGTATTTGTAAGATAAGAGATGGAAGGGAGTGGACAGTGCGGATTGCTACAGGCAAAGATGGAGGCCAGGGTACACAGTTTGGGACAGACCATACGGACCCACGAGACAGTCACGTATAAGAAGAAAAAGCCAGATGAACTGGATCTACCCAAGCCAGCTTCCTGACCTACCTACTAAATTTTCAAAGACCTTAAAACTTGAGAGACAAGTAAAGCAGTTTGCGATCTCTAGGACAATTCTTCATAGCAATTTCACCTCTGCTTAATCTGGAATACATTTAGTCTCAGAAAAGGATTGTTCATTTGATGATTAATGCCTCTGTTCCCAGGATTTATGATAGTTTGTAACACTATCATCTAATCTTGGGTCATGAACTAATCTAAACTATGTAAATGAACGGAGAGGCAACTGACATATAAGCGGTATAAGCAGTGTTTGCGATTACACTGCAAACATTTGTGATGGTTTGTGACAATAAAAAAAAACACACAAAGTTACATGGTCATTTAATTAAACTGCAACGCTCACTTAAAACTGCTGCCATTCTATAGCAAATCTTCATCACCTACAATACTCAGTCCTGAAATATAGGCTGTGAAGTTCACAGAAGTCCTTCCTTCATCAACTTCCATAAAATTTGGAACTTGATTTTAGAACAAAGATTATTTAGTCCAGACTTAAATTACCTTTCTCAGTGAATGTCAGGTAGACTGCTACCCTCCTAGTGTTTTAAGCCACTCAAACAACCACTGCCCACCAGATGAAAAGGAAAGTGATGTCATTAAAGATCACTTTGGTCATGTTCCTGCCTTGTTTCCCTCTTCAAGTGGTTTCAGAAGTTGTGCATCCCTAGGCACACTGTTCCTCTTTTTTCTCCCCACCCCCTACTCTTTCTTTTTCTCTCTCTCTCTTTTTTTTTTTTTTTTTTTTTAAATCAGCCTTATATTTGGTTTGTAAGCCTCACCTGGTGAGCTTCTTTTTAGGCATCATATAATTACTGGAAATGCATCAGACTTGAAAACCAACAGCAAATACATGAAATCATTTGAGGATCCTGTATCTATTGCACACTGCGCTACTTTAGTTAGCTGAATCAAACAGCTGGCTGGCTGGCATGCGGCGAGAGCCTAAATAAAAAAAACACAGCAACATATTTTTACTCACTGCTAGGCTTCTTGTTGAAATGAAAGCTAAAGATAAGATTCCTATCATACAAGACTCGTGATACTATAGCACATCAAACAGACTTATGGAAATAAGTTGGTGTTTAATATATACGAACGTCTGTCATATGAGCCACCTCCTAAAATTCACTCTGCCTCCTATAATCCTCTCCATACTCCTCATTGCTAACGTTTTCATGTGATGAGCCTGCCCCAGTTTGCCCCAGCACTCACCACCAGTGCTATCTCCAGTTCTCCCTTTCATAAGAGTTGCTCTCCTGTTTTGAGAGGAAGGGTCACAGCAGTGGAGTTCAGCTTCCTTTGAATCAGTGTGATACAGCTGAGATCACCGTTAAGTCTTTTCTATAGAATTGTTTAGTCTAGATCACGAGTTCACTCCCTGATTGTGTCACATTTGTCTTCACTCTTTTCAAAGAAGAAAAGAGATGCACAGTCCAAATCAAAGCTACTGATCTTGAGCCATAAATCCTTGTTTCCTGTGAATTACTCTCTTTGTGATTTGCATACATCTACCACAAAACCCACAGAACCTCTGTCAGGTCCCCTCTGAGACAGCAGTACCTCCAAGTTTCTAAACTGTCTCCAAGATCCTCAGTTCTGTCCTATGCCCCCAAAGCCCACCTTCCCCTGTGCTCATTTTGCCCCCAATGTCACTCTTCGTCTCAGTTAGCCTTTTATCCAAAGAATAGACTGTAGAGGCTGCAATTAACTTTGAGCTCCACATTTTCAAAGGGACTGGTAGACTATGTCTGCACAGCAGACTACAGTTGGTTCCTTGCTAACCTCTTCATAACATGGGGTTGTAAATATCCCTCTCCTCTGTCCAGCTACAATTTTCATAGCACCTTTGAGTACCTTCTGCCTTACAGCCTCCCCTGCCCTGTCCAGTTCTGCCAAGTTGTGTAACCCAAGTTACTGGAAGACCTTGATAGACGCTGTAGTTGCGTAACTGATGTTTCCTTGCTATAAATGACACTATTTCTGGGCTATAAATGACACTATCACCACCATGCAGAAGTTTCAGCTGTCTTGTTCTCTGTCAGCATGTCTCGACTTGGAGGAAAACCTTGAGGTCACTTCTGAGGTCGAGCATACCGGCCCAGCTCTCCCAACCAGTGCTCCTCTCCCGTTCCTCTGAGATGTGGAGAGGTGTGCCACTGTGAAACTACCAGCCACAACTCTGGTTTGTTGTTGTCTTCAACTTTCTTACACCATACCTTATACACCACAGTTTTATATGTATAATGGATATATATATATACACACTATCATGGACAACCTCACACATTGCTGCTCAGTCACTGGAACAGCTACACATCCATTCTTAATTATCTTATCTTGGAATGCCTACCAAGCAGAATGAAAATGCAATTCTTCCCCAGAAGCTGCTGGCAAAGGTAGTTAGACTAGTACTAGTTACTTACCTCTCCACGACTTCAGTCTAAAACTTGTTTTGGTTCTTATATTAATCTTTTTTCTATGCAGCTGTCAGCATTTTTTCTATTAGCAGGCTGAAGCACTGTAAGTCATGACACTGATGTAATGACAATTCTCAGAGAAACATCACACAACACTGGATTTTATACTTTAGTGGGCATCGTAACAAGCAAAACTGGTTTCCAAATCCCTCTCCTTATCACAGCCAGTTGGAAACTCACTATGTGCTACATCTACATTAAATAATTAAAGTCTGTAATAATAGAACTGGGAAATAAATAATATCATATTATTACTTGCTTTGTTTAGATGTTAGTGCTTTGTTGGTAACACACACCCATTCACTTTTAAGGTATTTGAAAGAACCAATGACAGCTAAGTCAAATTCAGACATTTACATTGATCATGTTTTGGTTAAATTCTGCTAACAAAGACATGAATACAGCTTTCACAAAATACATGTTATAGAACTATCTGCTCTTTGTTCATGACTACATTGCAACCATCAGGAAGGTGTAGGTACCAAGAAAGTTGTTTGGCATAGCGGGGGTAAAGCATGCAATTGATCTTTTCTGCTAAAACAGTTGGAAGGGTAAGAGTAGATATTTACTTTCCACTGCTATCATCATATTTTTGAGTTTAAAACCTACAGTTCTAAGGTTCTCTCTTATTTTTACTTGCTTACTTAGTTGGAAAGATATATCCGGTCACAGAGGAAGAAGAACATGTGAAGTATAAAAACCATCAATTTACTTTGGTTTGCTGCAACTGTAATGATTAGCATATAATTAATTCTCAGCAAATATTTAGGTCTCAGAACCAAGTCTGGCACCAAGAAGTGCAATTGATAACTCATTCCTGAAGGTAGAAGGTCCTTTACTATGCCTACAGCCTCCCGGGAGATACCTTTTTACTCCATGGAGCTCCTGGCAGCTAGAGTCTGACCATGGTTTCAAAATGATATCAAAAATAATAGTATTTGTAGTGCTGACTGCAAACTATTACTGTCTGTCAGGTTCTAGGAACAACCTTGGTGCTGGAACATGAGCACTAATTTATCCCATTACCCCGTGATCCTGTGAGACCAACAGTGCCGCAATATCCTGACTAAGCAGGCAGAAGAAAGGAGGTAAAGAATGGTCGGGTTATGCTGATGCAGCTGGGCACGCATGCCTTTCTACGCACACAGCGCTCTGCTCTTTTCTTACAACAAGGAAAATAGATGCACACATAAGCTTTCAGGAGAAAGCCAGCACTCCTCACATAGCTGTAACACATGCAGATGAAAATGAAACCCCTGCTTCAGTTTCTCAAGGCACCAGTCTGAGTCACAAGAAGTGCAAGAGAAAATGGTAGAACTTGTATATAGTATATGGGCTAAATTACACAACTTATTTCTGGAAGAGAAGAAAGCAGGGCAGTAGGCCTTGGGACTTAGATTTGGCAGTGGCGGGAGGGGGATTTTTGGTAACAATGAAAGGATTGGGACTTGCTAGAAAGTAAATACTATAACCGAGCATGAGTGTGGCACTTCCAGAAGAGGGTTGCTACATACCCTAACTGCCTGCCAGTGCTTTCGCTCCAGCTGCCTGGCACAGGCAGCCGGCGTGCCGCAGGGCAGGAAGGCAGCCCAGTGGAAAAGCAATTCCCCAGGCCAGCCACAGGGAGCACTGGGTGCTGTTGAAACCAGGGCAAGCCCTGGCTATGGGAGCAGAGGAAGGACACCGGCTGGAGTCAGCCAGCCCCACAAACCTGGGCATTAAACGCTCTTTGGCTTTCCTCAGTGCCCAGCACGGCCACTAAGTCATCACCCTCACACAAACCTTCCTGATTACATGCTCCATGGGCTTCAGGTTGGGCCTGACCACAGTGAAATGGTGGCTGGCTCCCTCAAACACCACATCCTGTGGGTCTACATCCACACTGCCCCATTGACTCCCAAGACACGGCCACACCAGAACCCTCAGTCCCTGATATGTCATCTACTTGGCTTCCTGACCAGAGGACCCAGCTCTGACACCCAGGGGAGAGACCACGAACTGGAGCATTTGAGCTACCCCGACCCACAGACATACTTACATGAGTTACAGGCACTCAGCGAGCATGGAGACGAACCATGAAACCCCAGCACTGGGACTGAGGAGGGGACATCTTGCTCTTCTGCTACTTTGAGCTTGGCTTCTCCACAGCCCAGGGATGTGCTGGGCTCAAGGGAGGAGGCAGGAAGGTAACAGGAGGCTCTCCGCAGGGAGGATCACCTGAAATGCAGGCTGGCCTGCACAGAGATGAGCACGAGAGGAAAGAAGCAAGCATTTGGCTCTCAGGGCAGTATTTTAGGGCAGGTTGTGAGATACATGCCCCTGTATGCAGCAGGACTTGTACATGCATTGTATTAGTTGTTTTCTCAACTGCTGTGTTTTCCAGGCACAAGGGAGCAATCATCTGACTGTCTAAGTGAAAAAACACTGCAAACCTGGCAAACCAGCTGGCAGTGCTCAGCCACTTTCATGAGGGGAACCATCAGCAGCTGGAAATTGTTTGGAAAAAGAGAATACTGGTACAGAAGGCACTTAAGATGATATGGGGGGGAGGGGGAAGCAGCTGGTCAGCATTTGCTGCCTTCATAAGCTCAGCTGATAAGGCCACCTCTGAGCTTGCAAGTTGTATAAGCTCAAACATCAGCAGAGCATTCTTGGTACTTAATTGTTCCAGCCCTCAGCACCCACGTCATTCCCAAATTTGTTTTTTTTGGCTAGCTCGACAAACTCTTGAGTCAGACATTTTGAATGGCTCCAGAAGTTTTGTAAATAAATCACTTAAAGGGACTTTGTAATTACCAAGTGTTGTTACTTAAGGTTGTAATCTACAGCTTCTGTGAAAGTCTGAAAAGGTGTATAAACAGTCTTACATCAATAGTTCCTAGTAGTACTTTTTCAGATTGTTTTGATGGAGAGGGTACATCTTGCTCAGCTTAAAACAGATTTTCAATAACTCATCCTAGACTTTGAGCTACTTAGCCCTCCAAATAGCTCACTATTCTGTGCTGAGGGCAAATTAAAGTACCTGCCATTTAAACTCCCGTTGCAAGTACTGGTAATATATCCTTCCACATCCCTCCAAATTGCATATCTATAATATTAGTTTCTCTCCATATATTCAAATCAAACTAGCCGTGTTTCTGCCTGCCTGGCCTACCAGCCATCCAGCTTGGCAGGTTAGCTTTTTGGGTTTCCATACGGAAAACCTGTTATCTTAAAACTTCTGTCCATGTGCCTTTAAAAACAAACTAACAACAACAACAACAACATATAGCTGACAGAAAGGTATACTTGCATTTGTGCTGACCAAGGGCAGAGCTACCTGTTGCATGTTGATGTATTTCTCCTTTCTCTCCTTCTGCTGCCTTGTCCACACCTATAGCCTCGATCATGGCAAGCTGTGCAGTTTGGGGGATGAGGTGATTAGCAAGCTTTTCAAGCCTTCTTTTTAAAAATAAGAAAGTCTGAAAAGAAAGATTTAATTTTTTTTTCAGTATTATTTTCCACAGCTAAAGGCCTCTCTATATTCATTCTGTTTCTCTTAAGAGTCTGGAATGCTTGTGTTAGTTGCTTTGGAGGTGTGGGGTGTTTGTGTGTCCTGAGAAACTTCCAATTTCCAAAAATTAGAAACATGTTTGAGTTTTTGGAGAGCAACTGTCTGATTGTTGTTTTTTTTATAAGGAAAACATAGAACAAACAGAACTCCAGATCTTGTGACAAAGACCTTTCAGATTGGATTATACTGAACGATGCAGGACCAGCCTAAACATCGGAGCAAACCAGCATATCCACCAAGCCCAGTGCACAAACCCAGGGTCTTACATGTGGTCTGTATCCAAATGTGATAGTGAACTCACACTAATTAGTCTGTCATCCAAGGTAATCTGGGAATAAATCCACAGGGTTTTTGTAGTTTGTAAGATTTTTCTTTTTAAACTCAGATGACTGATTTTTCAGAAGCAGCCTCACAGGTGCTTCAAAAAGGAGTGCATGGATGTATGCAGGTAATAGTGGAAGCTTAATTGTGGATTAAAGCAAGAATAAGTAAAATTACTGAGTTCACTAAAGTTAAGCCACATCACAGTTATACACTGCTTCCAGTAACTTGGAGAGGCAATTAATGACAATTTAATGTTCTGTCATTAAAAACTGTTCCAAAACTGCTTTAAAGTTGGAATAGTCTGATAGTCTTAAACATAACACACTAGATTAACTGATTCATTAAACCCAGTAATGACTAATTTTTCAATTCATAAAAAGTTACGACTGTAGACTGTACACTGTGCTGCTTTTCCCTGGAAGGTACTTGCATTTGATCAACATGAATAAGGACAAAGCAATTTCCAGAAGTGCATATTGACTCAGCATGGCTCTACACTTCTCAAACTCTCTGAGGGATCCAAAGAACACATTTTCTTCCATCCACTAAGCAAAAACACGGGTCCATTTGCAGTGTTGGAAATTGTTACCATAAAGTTGCAACACCTTTAATCATTTGAAAGCCTCGGCCTAAATTTCAATAGAAGCATAGTGTTAAATAACTAGTGAGAATTTCAGAACTCCTGCAATTCATAAGATCGGACAAACAGTTCAATATGTAGCCACGTGCCACTTTTCAGAACTAAAATACAACTACAGAGAGATGCACATAAAATCTGATTTCTTTGACCTTCATTAAATTAGGATTTTGAGAAAGACAAAGAAGACAATAGCAGCATGAAAAGTCTCATTTTATAGCTTCAAAGATCTGTGCAAACATGCACTATTTGCTCACAAAGCACAACAGATTGGCTTCCAGCAGATTAGGTGGAAAGTCTGTGGCGCATCACACCATATAATGAGGAAGGAAGCTAGGAGAATTTTGGAACAGAAGAGAGAAAGTTGGTTTTGGTTTTCTGACATAAACCCTTACAATAGAGTGTCACACTGTTCCATTTGCCTGGTAAAAACTTGTGGTAAGACTATGAGGAAATGCAAATATGGGAAGTAACATCTGTAAAATCCTGTTTTAAAATCTCAGCACCATCTATACACAAAATTTGCTATGCTCTCACGCTCACTGGGACAGCATATGCTGAACTTTCAATGAAAACAGGAAAAAAAACACAACTTTTATTTGCTTTGCCTTCAGTATATGTTTTTGCCTATATTTTGCTTTTCATTGAATTGCAAACGCCTGAGGTTACATGTTTGTCTGAGTCTTTTGCTCGCAATTTTTTCTCATACCTACATCTAAAGTTATAATATAGCATTACAGAAAGTGCTTCAAAGTACATACAATATGAAAACATTTTCCATCCCTCAATCATTTATATCAATAAAGCCTGTGTTACCTACAAAGCATTGGAGAAATAGGGACAAGGTGCATTAAGATCATGTAATGATGACAAAGTACAGAGATTTCTAACATGCAATGTAAATAAGCCATTCTGAACATGTACTTGGAAAATTTTATATGACAATTAGTCTTATTTTTATTTTTTAGTATTCCAAACTCATGCAATAATAAGCCTTTAAATCAACATTCCAGGCCTGATTGGCAAGAGGTTCAGTATAGATATAATCTGAAAATTCCGTATTTGAGGAAATGCAATCTTGGTATCTGTCTGAACTCATGTAAACAGGTAGGATGTGAAAAACACGTGAAGAGATAAGCAGGTCTTCTGTATCTCATTCTGCAGAAATCCACATGGATTTCTTGTGTACACTACATAACATAGTAGGCGAACATACATAGGCGAACAGAGGAGTTGGCGGAATTGTCATGACGTACATTCTCCCTTTGCATTGCCACCTTGAGCCTCCTTGCTGGTTACGCTATACTCTCGGTGTTGAATGGGACTATCCCACTTGCCTTGATTGGTGCAATTATAGTTTTGTCTGTGGGTGACTAGGACTCTTTCTCCTGTATTAAAGTACTTGTTACATATAATCTGTTAAGCTTCACACACAAAAAAAAGCAGAGTAAATCCCAGGGGTTCAATTACAACTTTGCTTGTGGGATTTGCTCATAGGCTTCTTACAGAGACATACCAAAGTTAGCTTTAACTTCACTTACTTAGAGAGTCGATAGTATGTAAAACAGACTATTAGAGTGCAGTTACAATACATAGTTATATTATCTGGCATAACCCATTGAAACCACAGAGTATCCCCACCAGATGTTCCGTATTTGCTGAGCTGACTTTGATGGGATTTGTAGAACTGAGTGGGTAACTTTGGGATACCTCAAAATGGCTAAACAGCTCAAGGAAATCAGAGACTGTATTTTGCCTCCTGCATTTGGCAAAAGAAAAGAATACTTACTTTTCTTTGTAGCACACCCCAAAATAGTTAAGATTATAATAATCAGGAAAAATAGGAATTTGTTCTTTCAGCTGAATAAATGCATGGCAAAAATTCCAGTTCTATAGACTCTGCTTTTGCTCTCAGGATGCAATTTTGTGTCATGCTTCTAAAAAGAAGCATTGCACTTCTGTGATACCCAGAGAGCAAAGACATAAGCCTTATGTAATGACTGCAGCACTTCACACTATTTATGAAGATGTTCATCAAAATTATTTCATGTTATCAAAAAGATGCAGAGAGTCCAAAAGTACTGCTCCCGTTATAAGTTCACATTATGGGAAATATTAAGGGCTCTGTCTTCTCCTGGACAAACAGCCTCTGTAAGGTCACAAAACCCCCTAGACAGAACAGAATGACTATTACATTTCTGGGTGATGATGTGTAAGCATTCATTACACACTCTCTATGTTACTTGTTCTTTTCCTTTTCCAACCACTTTCCTGAGTAGCTTACTAGTAATACAGATGATATAAGGCTATCAGCACTAAAACGTTATGTAGTGTACACAAAAAATCCATGTGGATTTCTGCAGAATGAGATAGAGAAGACCTGCTTATCTCTTCACGTGTTTTTATTGTGGTTTTTCTTTTTCACTGTGATTTCTCTGAGACTTCGTGGTTGATGTTTCATGCAGAACTATTCTCCTAGCAACATGTATCCACATTCTCACAGTTTCAATTGCATTCCCTTAAATCTGTATGAAATATTCCTCTATTCTGTAGAAGCTTTATTTATATTTCATTAGGCTTTTGCACGCTAGTACCAATTAAATGACATGCTTGTGAAGGACCAATACAGAAATTGCTCCTATTCATTTAAGGGCTGCTTAATGGTCTACTCTCACACTGCAACTTCAGTGAAAATAATTCAAGCTTCTTAAAGACGTGATAACAAAATTTTCACCCTGACTTTTAAAACTGCATTATCTAATTTCTACCAAATCAAAAACTATTTAAAAACAACATGATTCTGCAGGGAAAAAAGAAAAAAAAAAAAAAAAAGTGACTCACTTTTGAAACCATATGACATTTTAAAAGAAACCCTGATGTCTGAAACTGAAATAAACTACACCTCTGCAAAAGAAATCATACATGTTCATAACATGAACAGAGCAATGAATAACATGAAATAAAGCATCATTTTAAAAGAATGACCATATTTATTTCCTGTTCATAACAGCGCATCAGGATTTATAATATAAATATAAAAATTATCGCACAGTCAGCAAACTAGCTTTGTTTGGCAGCATTTTTTTTTACAATATCAGTGTACAATAAAATGCTCTGGCAGGTTAAACTCCACAAAATCCATGCTCTGTACCTTCTCTGTTTACATCTTACAGTAGTAAGATAATTTTTTCTGGTGTATGTATAAAACATCATACATAATATACAATACATGCTTTATGAAAGCTGAAAAGAAGGAAAGAAGAGAGAACGTATATCTCTTAATGCTTCCCTTACACCTATGACTCAAACAAATTTAAGTAACATATTTACTATGGCTTTACAGTCATATAACATAGGAAGTTCCAAGTATGCATAGAAATACATATATATTAAAGGGATTTCTTATAAATAGCTATGGACTTTATAAGTAGCTTCAAATATACAATCTTCCATATGTCTTTGAAAAAATAATGTCCCTGTTTAGTTTATCAAAAAAAAAAAAAAAGAGTTCATCCACATGCAAATATTCTTAACTAGAATGTGACTCTGTGAATGTCCCGAAGAGTCTGTCCCAGTGGGTGAAGTAAGGAGCATAGTTTGACTTGAATTTCAGATGATGGAGATCGTGATGCGGTGCTCCTCCATACCAACCAAATGGCACAAGTCGGTGAGTTGACCATGGAAGGTCATATCCTGAATGGTCCTCCACTGACAGCCAGATGTTTACAAGGAAGAAAATCATTTCTGTCAAAGGATGACATCCGAGGAGCAATGGATTGATGGCAGCAAAGAATCCCAGTGACAACAGTTCCCATACACTGGAGTACTGTGTAGTAAGAGCAAATGTTGATACATGCTTGTGATGCACCTTGTGGAAGGTCTTGTAGAGCCACGGCACTCTGTGATGAAGCAAATGCCACAGGAAATACTCAAAATCAAACAGAAGCAGGCAAATTACTACTTGCAGCAGGACCTCGGGCAGCTCTGGAGCTATCACTGGTAGATTCACTGGTTTCCAGTACCAGTGGAGAAATGTCACTGGGAAAATCCAAACCACGTGGTGATACGCACTCTGAATAATGCAAGGCACCATCATTCCAAGAGTTGGATAGTTCTGTGGCTGTATTTTGTATTTTCTCAAGTTTGGCAGTCTAGTGCTGAAAAAGTCCAGTGCAATATATGGAAGACAGAAAGCCATGTATGCTGTAAAAGAAAACAGCACTGGAAAAAACGGTGAATTGATCAATGGCTCTTTTGCTGTGACAAAGTCCCAAAGAAACTGAAGGCACAGCCTGCCCTGCTGTCTGTCCATTGCATAGCAGTGCAGCACTCCGTCCGGCACGGTGCAGTTCATGCTGATTGCTCTCTGAGGCTCTCTAAATCCTGCAAGCCTTTATCTAGGCTGCTCAGAGGAAAACTCCGCCCAGACAGAAATTCTCCTTACTTAGCTTGGTAATGCGTAGCTTTAAAGAGGAAGTTCCCTTTCCTGTTGTACAGAAGCGGTGTAATGCATTACAATCTCAGAACAGAATTAGCCAGCCGGAGTAATCACTGAAACTTCACAAAAGGCTTGCATGGTAGGAAAAAATTAGAAATGCAGAACTCTTTAGCAGTGAATTTCAGAGAAAGAGGGTAGGAATACTTTCCACTTACTACATACACTTAAAAAACTGCTATCTTTTACTCATTTAAGTTGTACCATCCTTTGTTATCCTTTTGCCCTTAAAGGTGAGGAAACATAACCTACTACTGATTTTTTCTGCTACCAAAGATGCATTATGTACCTAAGCTCCAGGTCTAACCCATGGATGTTTTGTGGCCAATGGATGTGCACACGTTTTCCTAACAAGCCCTTTGGTATAAAATAGGCTAAGTCAAAATCTTAGTAAGACATACACTATGCTTCCAGCCTGAATGTAGTAGCTGTGATTTATCTCCATCTACTTTTGAGGTTCTCCACTGACCACTTGACATGACAAAATCCACTTGGCTAGATGCAAAACTGAGCCAACAGAACAAAATATCCCTCATTTCCTGGGAAGAATACTAATTACAATGTCATTTTCCTTCCAAACAGACACCTAGTGACAATTATTAATGCATTATTATACTATTCACTCCACAACTTAAGAGCTCTTTGAGTAATATGATAGGGATATCATCCTTCACCCAAGTATGATGCAATTCAAAGATCCACTGGTTAGAACAGTGTCCTTTAAATTATCTCCCTTTGACCATAGCCAATCACTGAACAGAAAAAAGCTAGCAGGCTTGAGTCCCAGCATTATAAATTTGCTAAAAGTATTGTAGGGGTAAAAGATGGAGGTCTTGATTTAATTCTAAGACATTGCTTCTCTTTGTGCTTTTTGAAAATGACAAACAAAGCTTTGAACATTTAGGGAAACAGAGTTTGCCATCAGCTTCCTATGAACTCACCTCTTTTGTAGGTACAGCATTTATTCTAATATTGGAAGTGAGCTCAACTTCCTGGATGACTTTATTAGCTTGTTCAGATGATTTTAGTTCTTTTCTATTCAGAAAAGAAACCGATGGAGATACAGGAGACAGAACTTCCTTGCTTCTTAGTAACGATGCGATAGCAAGTGACCTTTTCTGATCTATGTGTAGACTTTTCTTAATCCCTGTTTTCAGTCTCTGATATTTCATCTTCGAGAGAAAATCCTTCAAGTATGTACAGATTTTGCTCCCTCCTTAGACTTCAAGTTTACTGAAACAGTAACATTATTATAATGTGTCCTATTATTCAGGCAATCATAAGTTATTTGCTGGAGACAGCTCTGGTATGGCCTTCAAAGACTCTATCTGTGGTGTTTTAGAAATAGACTCAGATGTTCTGCCGGTGTAAGACTGTGCTGTTGAACTCAATGAATTCAGATTGTTGAATGTAGTGAAACTAAAACCTTGTGAAATACACTAATCTAATGGATGAAGACCTATATTCAAGAAATTTATTTCAGTCCTCTTACTATATTTTAACCTGACCTCCATCTCATAACAAGAATGTGCAAAATGCATTTGTAACTCATTCACCCTCTGGGACTGAAATTTTTCTTCTAAAAGATGATTTCTGTTGATGTATGTAGTTACAATCAGATGTTAACCCTCCCAGATGTGATACATGATTTCTATTTTATTGGGATTGTGCAAGGATTTTTTGCTATAATGTACTTCAAATCTGCCAAAAGGGAGATTGACAGAAATTGTTTATCTGCCCTAAAGACATTGTTCCAACTAATCCCTAATAATCATGTTGAATTCTCAAGAAGTTCTAGAAACAATAGTGCCTATCAGCTAAAACAAGAAGAATCAGCATTTTGCCTGCAGATTGTTATAGAAAAATATTCTTAAGTCCCTTAAGGAAAAATTACAGAATTTTGAAGCCTTACTGCTTATCCTGCAACGTGAAGTCCAAGCAAATCGAGGACTGCAAGCAGAACTTACCTCGGTGACTGCCTGCAGCTCCAAGGCGGCCAAAGCCATCAGCGCTGCACCCCATCTGCTGGTGCTGGGGAGGATGAACTCCACTGACAAGTTTTGCCCTGCTGGGTATTGATTCAGGCTCCGGAAAGCGGATCGTCATGCATCAGAGATGGCAAATCCTAATTCTCCAGAAACCGGCTTCAAGCTCCTTGCCTTTGCCACCAAAAAGCATTTATTTCACGTTTTCACTCCTCAAACTTAGGTTTCCTTGTCAGCGCAAGGTGAAGAAAAGACAAAGTGCATGCAAATCCTTTCCGTATTTAATTCAGGAATACAACCCCAGCTTTTTTCACTCAGCTAACAATGCTGCCAAACTCCCCCATGTGTTACAGGACTCTAAATGGGTCTCTTAAAAAATCAAGACTGCTGCTCTGGAGTTTAGGTTGAAGGGCACATAGTTTGGAATGAGGCCCCGCAAAGGGTCGCAAATAGATTCCACATGAGCACAGGACACAAGCACCTACCCCAGGCTGCGCAAGGTAAACAGCAAAACACTAACAAGTGGTTAGGAGAATAAATAAAAGTTAAGATGGGGGAAAACCAGGGTCAACAGGCTGAAACTAATCTCTCAACAGCAGGGGCAAAATTTCTTTCTCCCTCCTGCTCTTCTCCCCCGCCTCTATGGGAGAGTGCCAGAGAGAGATAAGGCATCTCCCGGTGCGTGCTGAGCCCTCTCTAGAGAAGTCGGGTGCCGGGAACAGAGACCATAATTTATTGAGGACAGTGACAGGGAAGAGGGCTGGGGAGCAGAGCGCAGCCAGTCCCTCCTCCCGCTGGCGAACAAGCGGCGCCACGGCACGCCAAGCCCGGCGCTCCCCCCGCCGGCGCGCCGCGGGGCGGCCAGGCCGCGGCCGCCATTACCACAGCGCCCCCCGGTGCCCGCGGCCTCTCCCGCACCCTGAGGGACAGCAGCACACGGAGGGGGACGGGAACTTCTCAGGGCTGGGGGCGTGGGGCTGTGACACGGGAGGAAAAGGGGGAGCTCTGCAGACTTGTGTCTTTTTCAACCTATAGCCCCCTCACGTCTTGGTAAGCCGAGGCTCGGGTCGTGGACCCGAATCCCAAGGGACAAGAGCCCCCGCTTCTCACGTCCCGGGTAAGCAGCAAGAACCCAGGGCCACAACGTCTGCTGGATCCTCCGAGACGCATCCTGCACACACATTCCTCTTCTGTTTTCTGTTTTGGCGAAAACTTCAGCCTAAACACAAAGTACTTAACAGAACTAACACGTTTTCCTAATCAAAATATTTTCATACCAACATTCCACCGTCCCAACAAAGCTTCACCAAAAACTCTCCAGACACTATGGAAGGAAAGCTTAATTAAGGATTTTTTAATAAATTCCTAACAGTGCCTGGGGACAGAAAACTGCCAGCAAAGTAAATTGTTCATTCTCAAGCTTTAGCAGGATGAGTTTTCAAAATAATAACCATTAGGAAAAGACCTTAAAATTCTTTCATTCAAAATTCACAATTCAGTAGTGAAAAACTGATTCACACCCTCTACCACTACATGCATCCCCTTTTCTTCTCCAGAAATCACGAAATATAGGCACTTGTCAGCTTACTATCCTCAGAAAATAAGACTTAGGCAATCGTCTTAGGCATCCTGACTACTGCTCGTCCAACCTTAATTTTTTATTCCATTGATGATTTCAGTGAAATCTGACTACAGGGAAGCAATCTCAGCCATATTGTATTCATACAAAATTATCTGAAAATAAGCTACTAGAGAAGACAGGCCATTAGCACTCATGACACAAAATGCTGCCGCATGGATTTGTATTTTATAAGGCATCAAAGAAAGCATATATAAATATATGCTTTAATTACAGCACAATCTTTTACTGACAGCCATGCTTTATTATCAGAAAATCTATTCCTCCATCAAGATTCCTCTCATGTCTTATATGAAAACCATTTACAACTTTCTGCTAATAAAGTATTTGCATTGACCATATTTGTATGGCACCTTTACCATAAAGAGTAATTTATACAAAACTAGTTTGTTCCCAAGCTGACTAAACTGTTTTGCTTATGGAGCTCCATGGAGTAGGGCTGTTTTACCACCAAGTCCTATGCTGCCTCACTTGTATGTTGATGGAGCTGATGTGTGAACTTTTGCCAGTGTTATCACCTGATACAAAATCACTATGTACCATTAAAATGCTCTGCATTGAGCTTGAACACCAAGCAGCAGGCACTACTATTGTATGTGCACCCTACTGTCATCAGGCCTTCTGTGAGATGAAGTCTGAACGTATCTTCAAAGTTCTGTTTTGGTTTTACTCACGGGCAAAACCAGGTGCCCTGTTCGTGCTGTAGATCCATGAGTGAACACCCTGAACGGTGCATTCGCTTCAGATGCAGACAGGTCTGTCAGTCTGACAATCCATCAGCTGCACAGGGACTGCTGTCTCCAGCTTCCTAGCTTAGTTTGATCACATCACTGTTCCTTATTAGATCAAGCATCTAACTTTTCATGCATTATTTTGCACACTTCTTTCCACTGATGCCTCTCCAACTTTGTGTCATTCAGTGCTCATACATAGCAGGCCAGGGACAGCACAGCAGCTCTTAATTCCCGTGTCCATCCCTGCTCTAGCAAAGCAGAGAAGCTCCATAATGGCTTTTGCATAAAGCTTCAGCTGTTCTGGTTGTATTTCCAGGCACACGGAGGGTTCAGCAGCTGAAAAAGCTGACGACAGGATTTAATACCCCGTGCTATCTCAATTGTGCATCTGCTGTATTTAGAATGGACAGAAAGGTATGGCTTGAGAGTGTTTATTATTGAAGATTAAAAAGGTCAAAAGCTGGGGGTTCACACCAAATGCACGAAGGAAAAGATTAGTTCCCTACCATACAACGTGGTCACATGCTATTTATGAGATTACTAGACAGTCAGTAATTACTCAAAGTTTAAGAATGTGATCCAAGCAGCTTTCCACCGTGTCAGTAGTTTGAATGGAACCCTTCACCGGGAGGCTTAGAAAATGCCTCTCTCTTGTGAGCAGTTACTTATAGTTTGTACCTTACCTAGAAGTCTCAGAAAAATCTTTTGAAACAACACAAATGGCCTTTTAGGTTTAGGCAAAGCTTCTTTCAGGAAAGAAGTAAAATAGCCAAGTAAAATTCCATTTTATTTTTTTATGGTACTTGTTCTATGGATGAATAGTTGTGAAAAACAGACTTGGCTCTCTGGACTCTGTCCCAAAATCTCACATGCATTCATGAAACAAGAAGTGAAACAGCATGTCACTCCAAACTCCAGGCAGGTCTCTCACATTTATTGAAATACCTCAAGCTTAATAAACAGGATGCACATGGCTCTTGCTGTATCACATACCATCACAACTGCCGATTTAGCCTCTTTGGATTCTTACAGTCTTCCTTCCAGCATAGCAATGTAGAGCAAATATGACTGCTATAAAGCAAACTTAAAGGTCCTGCTAGGAATCACATCTGCAACACCATGAACCACTTTTTCCTTAAACAAAGCCTGAGGACTCCCTGAGTCTGAATTAGGAGTTTAAAAAGAAAAACAAACAAACAAACAAAAATGTAGCATATGGCTTATGCATTTTTCTCTTTTTTTTTTTTAAAAAAAAAAAAAAGGCTGTCACAGTTTAAACTGTACTATTTTCTATGACATATAGGAAAGTCTTGTGTTCCTGTTAGGATTACTGACAGAGGTTTGGATTGAACTCCAACTCTGGCACAGAAATTTTCATCTGGACTGAGGCAACTGACTCTGGAGATTGTTCATACACCTACATTAGGCACTGAACTTATGTGCAATTCAAAAGGAGCCAAAGTCCTCTGTGCAGTCAATGGAGAGAGTAAGGCACCTACACCAGAGAAAGCTATAGCTCCAAAGTCAGCCCCTTAAAGCAGATGTGAATCCTCTTCCCCCATTAAATGGGGGCTTAGTCCCATTCTAAAGTAGAAGCTGAGACAAATGGAAATCGTCATAAATACTGCCAAGCTTCTCCAGGTTATTGTATGGTGAACACAATGGTGGCAAGCACCATTTAAGCAGCTAAAAAGTAAACAGATCTGCAAAGCAGCAGAAGATTAATGGGAAGAGTCCATGCTAATTAAGTCACTCGAGCTATAGAACTAATGCATTGGCCCTTCCCTGGCCAGTGGTATACTGGGGGGAGCTTGTTTTCTAGTGGTCAGTGCAAACAAAACACAATTATGTTACATTATTCTCCTTGAAAGTCTTAACCTATTGACAAAGCTAACAAAAAGTGGTATTTCTTTTAACTGCTTCTCTCGTTCCAGAAATCTTCAAGGGCAAATAATGATCCTTATCCACAGTTGTCATGTGGAACACGAAAAGGCTTCAGGGATACTGCTGAAATCAAGAAAAATGCAGTAATGAATCAGTTCCAAAACAGGAGGTTTCAACTGACAGTGGTGATCTTCTCTGGCTTCAAGACAGTTCTTCTGCGCAATGTTGGAGGAAAAAAAAAAAAAAAAAAAAAGTAATCTGATGTAGCTAGCCTGTGAGTGATGGCTAAAATAATGCTGCAGGAAGTCACTAAGTGCTTTTTAAAGTACCAGCACCAAACAGGGTCACTGCAGTACAAGGCATACTTCTGAAAGGTACTCAGAAATGGCAATGTACTGAGAAATGGCAGTGCTTTATGCAGAGCAAACCAGCTTTATTGTCAAGCACCTGAGGTGCTCAGTGGACTAACTTGTCTTTCAGACATGTCACTAAATCTATATGCACATGAAATACTCCTTTTGTGCAAAGTCACACTGCTGGTTTTTTGGGGGGTACCAAGCCGCTGTGTGCAAAATCAGCAGGCTATACTGAGGATTTGTGCAGGAGAGAGAAATAATACTGAGAAAAACAAATCACATACGAGTCCAATTCAGTAGTCATTGCTGGCATTTCAAAAATGCATCATAAATAAGCAATGTAGCATTACTGCCAGGAAAGCATATGCTTCAGAAAAAAAAAACAACTTCTGATGAGCTAATACTCTGAAATACCATGCGGGTTTAGACATATTTCCTCATCATGTTAATTATTTCATTATACATGCGGTAAGGTGCATCAAGGCCCCAGATGAAATCCAAGTGTTCCCATTCTGGAATGTTTTTGTGGTAAACCAAGTTTGTGATCTGAGTGAGGAGCATGGCAACATCCTTTGGGTCTGCCAGCCAGTCCTGTCCACCAGTCCACACAGCAGTTGGTACAGTCATCTCCTTTACTTTGTAGAAAGGGGGAGTAGACTGAGGAGTGAAAAAGTGAAAACAAAAGCATTAGAAAGAACAAGTCTCCAGCACGGTACTAAACTGCAGTGCAATATACTAGCAACTGCAAGAAGAACGTGTTAGATTCTGATTTTCTCTTTTGCTCTTGGATGACCAGAGATGTAGATAAAGTCCTGACTTTCAAGAAAAAATGTAATTCCAAAGAGTTCTGCAATATTGTAGCATGCACAGCAGTAAAGATGTGGCTTGGTGAGTTTACAAGCTAGCAGGAAGGACTACTGTGTAGTGGGATGTCTCAGAAAATGCATCGCATTTAGATATTTCTAACCCCTAATCAAACACTAAGAACGATTCCTCCTCTGAAAGGATGATACAGCAATACTTCCCCGTCGCTAAAGTGACAAGGGGCAAAATATTTTTAGTACTGCACTCAGCAATTTAGAAACAAACACAGGAGGAGATTAAGCAAGATGAAGATAAGCAATACACTTGAATTGACGGTATGTTCCTTCTTGTGAGAAGTGCACTGGGACCTCATGACCTAGACAGGCAGGACCAGAACTAAATCTGAGCAAAAGCATCATCCTCAAGAAACACCGTGCCACCACAACTTCGTATCTGAGCACAGACTCCATATTTAGGACTACCTCAGAGCTTCATGGTTCTTTATGTACATAGTAAAAATACAACACTCAGAGAAGTGCCCGAAGACTTTTTTCTTGTGTGCCACTCAAAAATTTTAATAGATCCATAAAAGATGTCTACCTGGTTGTAGTGAGCCATATTTGCAGCCTTGCTTCCCCAGTCATAAGCTTTGAGTTCCCCAGATTTCACAGCCTAGAAATGAACAAATATTCACACACAAAGAAAAAACAGAACACTTTTATCAAAGGAACAAAAAAGCCTATGTCAGCTGGAGAACTAGGAAAGGCAATTGACACAAGAACGAAGTATTAGCATAAGAAGTATCACTGCTTTACCAGCATCATGGGAGCGGGAAACATTAACATTCAGTACCATCAGACCATGTCACATCCCTTAAGATTCCACACTCTTTCGTAACAACTCTAGGAAACACTAAGGAAAACAATTTCCAGAATCCAAATCCAGAATGTGTCAGCTTCATGTTTACTTCTGCAATATTTACATAGCTGTCTAAATATATAAAAACACAACAATGGACTTTCCTTATAAATACTACTCTCTACAGTTCACCACCTACTTTTTTCCCTGAAACAGCAGTTTCCCAGCAAACGCTTAAACAGCTACATACCGCACACCAGCTTGTTTCCGAATGGATGAACAAGTTCCACTATAAGATCACAAGGAGCACTTATGACTGCTTTCATGGCAAATGTCTCCCCTTATTTGCCAGTGTATAGATGTGCCTTCTGAGCAAGCCTTGGGCACAGTAGCATCACAGGCATAAAATAATTGTATATTGAGGTAAAGTTCACAATATACTAATAAAATACAAAATGAAGCCAACCAGCAAATAAAAAGCCTGCTACTTTTCCCTGGCTAAAAATACAACTTACAATGAAAATGAGGTCTGCTGAAAGGGGAACAAATACTTGTTACAGCATCTCTCTGAGTTAAGTTATTCCACTTTTTTTTTTTTTTTTTTTTTCCTGAAGTACTTAATGTTATCATTTATTCACAGAAATAGGAAAGAGGTAAGCCACCGTAAGGTCAGTATCATCAAAGCAGCTGCAGTGAACAGCTGTCATTCTGACGATTAGCAGTTCCAGAATTTCATTTCATATTCTGACATATTCCACATAAATATCAGAGATGTCACTATTCTACAAACAAGACAGAGTCACGGACATCTGTGATTCTGAAGCTTACCTGGGTCCAGTGGATCATGTTCTGTACAGATGTTCCTGCAGGGCAATGTGTTGAATACACATCCACACGGCTCTGCAACAAGATAATTAACGTGGTTTACTCCTCATAGTGCAACAGCTCTACCCATTTTTTCTTCTTGAACAACTAACAGAAAATTTTCCATTCCTCTTAAAACTGTTCTGAACAAGTTAACTGGTGCCACACATACAGATGAGGTAAAAGGTTCTAATGTTTTGGGGACTGCTTACAATTAACTGCAGAACTTTAAAGATGAATTTTAAACCTAACAAGGACATTCTAAATATATAAAATTACTTAAGGATTATCTTTTAAAAAGTGCTAATATTTTTAAGAATTGGGAACATAGTAAATAATATTTAGATGGACCTCCACAGAAACCTAGACCCTAGTCTACATCTAAACTAGAAGTTGTCAGTTCACAGTGATTCAAGACTTCATATACCCTGAGTTTAAAAGTACAAGATACCCAGGGGAAACTTAAAACCTGACAGAAAACAAACAAAAAAAAGATACACAAAACCATGAAAACTCTATGTGCTGGACAAGAAAAATATATTTTAAAAAAGTACTAACACATTGATGTAAAATATATACTTTTTTTGCATGCAGTGAAAAAGGAAGTGCTAATTCCATCTCACTACAATTAAAAAAATCCTCAGCCTTCTTCCACCTGTAGGTAAGCTGATACCAGCTTCTACTGATTTCAGGGACGTAGAAACACTAAGCATCATCATAAAAAAAAAAAAAAAAAAAAAAGCAGTCTCATGCCAATTGCTGTTAACTAGCTTTTAGACAACAAAGCAAATCCTATGGACAAGTCCTCTCAAACTAGGACCACAGATAAAGGTATCAGCAGGGACAGAAGCTGCTCCCAGAGAAAGAAATTTAATTTGCTAACCAAGAGACCAAAAAACTTCAACAGTTCTGTTGACAGTTGCAGAAAACAATGCTCCAACAGATCTATGTTAATTTTAGTTTTCTAGTACCTTTTTCAAAGGTTAATTCTATCCATTCCCACTGGGCAACTACATCTGCATCAAGGAAAGATATTAATCCTAACTCAGTACAATGAAGAGGCTTTTTTTTTTTTCTAATTACATATAAAGAACCATCTGTACAATCATACAGTCAATGCTGCATTATGAGTTCACAATAACTTAACTATCAAAGTCACCAAAACGCACCATATTCAAGTTTCTCTCATTGAAGCCACACAGAAGAAAGAATATGTTGCCACAAAGGTCATCAAGTATTCTGTGGGTGCAAACGTGGGTGGCAAGCCACTTCAGCCAAAAATTCTGAGGAAGAAATTGTTTCTTCCCAAACATGTCCTGCAAAGTAACAAACACATAGGACAAACATGTAATTCCATATAATCATCTGGTTTTACTTTTCATACTACAGCATTCTTAAGGTAGTTACTTCCATTTGCACTGGTGATAGGCAAGTTAAATCATTTTCATATGACGTATTTCCTTATCAACCTTTGTTTACAGTCCAATGGGAAGGTCAGGGTTAGTGCTTCTGCTACAAATGACACAGTCAATTATCACCCACAAAACGTACATGGGAACTGGGGCAATCACTCAAGAATTTCAAACCTAATCTCAGTTTTAAATTATTTTATAGGAGTACTGTAGAGCTTCTTGTCATCAGAATTGTTTAAGGCTAAAATATTCTAAGGTGCATCTGTTGTTAAATGGCTCTGTACTTGCAACTTCCTCTCTTCAAACCATGGAAGAGAAACCAGATGCATGAGCTGTGGTGACCACTTCCTTTTGGTGGGTATTTTTAAAAACAGCCAAGGATTTGAAAACAGCCGACTGAGCACTTCCGTAGAAAGTGACAGCTCTTCAAGGATATGACTGACCCCCAGACTGTCATGCACTTGTACACTGCAGTTTTTTTGCAAGTCATCGTGAGAATCAAGTTCCCCAGCACAACATGACCATCTGCACAAGGCACTGATCAGCTACCATCCTCATTGGACAAAGCTCATTACACAAGCAACAGGAGATCACAATTGTTAGCACCACTTTTCTGTTAACTCCCTTTGGAGAGGGGAGCAAATAATGCACAAAGACATGCATTAAATCTGTACAAGGTACATCAGGGAAGAGTTTATCTCATAGGATAAACAGGTCTGTGTGGAAAGCTCCGTGGGTGGTGTAAAGAAATGCTAGTGTTAAAAGTGACACACAGCAGGATGTTCACAATGTCTGACTCCAGGCATTTACTGCAGCCTGCCAATCTGCCTACGTTCCCCTTGCTGTTAATAATGGTGAAAGGTAAACTCATTTGGGAATGATTCATAGCGTCTAAATAAAGCTGCTGCACTTCATCACGCTCTGGTGGATCCTCTTCCACTATTAAACGGCTAATTGTGAAATATATCTGTTAAAGCTCATGACAATTCAAAAAGAATTCTATATAAAGCTAACACATGACTCTTCTAAAATAGACCAACTATTTAAGTAATTGTGTGATATCTGTAGCCTGAATTCTAGAAATTTGTAACTGAAAAAACATAACTTTATTCCACCTATTAAGTTGTGCTTGTGAAGTACTACTTTTCACTGATGCAAATTGTCTCGTTAGACAGTAGTAAAACCAGAGAAACCACTGCTGATTTCCATAGCATTATGCTGGAAAAACTGGCCCAGCATTCCTGTGGGACATGTTAATCTCTAATCCACAGCTATTACCATTATTTGCTACACTGTTTTCAACCAGAGAGGGACACCCTTCATTCACCTTAAAATTTATACATTCAAACACAAACCTTGAGAAGCAGCTCAGGAAACACTCCCAGTTTTGTCAGAGGGCTAGTAGCAAACTTGACTGTAGCTACTGGTGCCAAGGCAAAGAACATTTTGATTTTCTTAGCCAGCTGTGGCAAAGTTGAAAAAGCAATGAAAGCTGTGAACAAGATGAGAATAATTAGCAAACCTCATCACTGACACAAGATCTATGAGAATTTTATTTGGTGATTCTACAAAATTTAAGATGTTGTGTGCAAAATGATTTTTAGATTAATAGATTGACTGTTGTCTCTAGGACCAGTTCAGATATTTCAAATTAATCTAGTTAATGCAGAACACAAATTAAATTAAGCATATCAGGAAAAATTATTTTCTTCTGAAAAACAAGTCCATGCTAACTAACCCAACACTCTTCTCGTTCTTTCCGTTTGCAGGTCTAAAAGCACCTGATGCAAACCTTACATATAGTAAGTGACAATTTCTATTCTACACATACATAATGATTCTAGATTATTATGTGTAGCTCAAAGTATTTAACAGAAACTGTACTGACAGCTACCTGTGACTTCAATTTTTCATTTCAACAGCTTCCCACTTTAAGCAAGCACAGAAAAGTTAATTCTTTTATTTTTAATGTTGATGAATATTTCAGAAAGCAGTTGAAAAACAGTAGCAGTAGATTTCTGAAGTTCTGTTCTTTTCATCATTAACCCACACTTGTGGAACTTGATACCATTCCAACTACTGCATGTTCTAATGAATGAATCTCTTCACATACCCATGGTGGTACCCTGGGAATGGCCAACATAAAATAATTGTTCCTGGCCAGTTTTCTTCAAAATGAAGTCCACTGAGGCTGGAATGTCATATTTAGCCATTTCATCAAAGCTACAAAGCAAAGATAAAAACAGTGTGTTACAGATGCATGGAACTTCAGTGCACTGAGGATCAGTTGTCTGGACATAAAGCACAGCTGCCTTTGGATGAAGCAGTACACCCTGGAGATTAAGTCAACACACCAAGCACTGCTGAAAGCAATTACTGTTCTACTGAACATCTATGAAAGCTGTCTCAGGACACTGTATTGACTATAAAACTCCCCTTTGCTACCCCTACATACATGACAGGGCACGTAACCAGAAAGTATCTTGTACATTCACATCGTGACTGAACTGAGGTGATGGGCAAAGACAGGAAGAGAAGCCTGCTCACAAACAGCACATTAAGTTTCCCTACAAAGACGAGGGTACCTGAAAACCCAGAACTCTTCTTGCTTCACTGTGAAGTGTATATGCTTCCTGGACCAGGTGTTCCCTCTGCTGTTTCCCAGCCATACATCATAGCCAGCATCTGCCAGCATGAAGCCAAGGCTATTGTAATCCAAGTTTGTGATCCAGTTGCTGCCATCAGCAAGTAAACCATGCTGCAGAAACACAGCAGGCCTTGGACCTGAAAAACAACACATTTATTATTGCTTCCTGTTCATCTGGAATTGAATGCCTGAGAGAAATTCAGGTGAGTTGTCTGCTTCAGTTTTGAATATCTAATCTATTTGATTTAATCTATTAAGGTTAGCAGCACCAACATCATCTCCATCCAACACCATTCTGTTAGCAAAGTTCTGGCAGAACCCAAAGAGCAGCATGTACAGACAACAAGGAACCCCATGTGCCAAAGGCCTTTCTCCCCTTAACTTAAGTAGTTAAAAGAACCACCGTAAAGACCCACATGAAATTTAGGAAGGTTCTCTCCTGACTCTCCTACTGCAAAAAGAGAAATGAAACCTTTATTTGGAATACAGATTTTTAAAAATGGAAGGTTCTTGCTGAAGGAAAATAAAATGACGCATAATCCTTCAGGAGGAAAATGAACTTCAGAAATACTGAAGACCTAGCTCTAGATCACACAGTATCAAAGGTGACATTTTCCCCCCATTAATAACTGAAATCTGATACATGGTAATTTTAGCTCAATGGCAGAAATCACTCAGGAACTTACCTCCTCCAATGAGGGATCATTCTACTACAATTTCAACGGAGAAAACATTGAGTCAGTTCAGTAAATTGGACTTAAGATTTTTCAGCAGAAACAGCCAAATCACAACTAGACCCTACATTCTAAGTCATGGCCATAAGAGTTTGCCGTGGGTTCCATAAATCCAAATTAACAAGATTCCTCCCTGCTGGCATCCTTTATAGCTGTGACAGTGAAGCTTTTTGGTGCCTGCTTTCCCCATGTTGTTAAAATAAAATTGCGGTGCACTGTCCAGGGAATTGCAGCAAGTTTCTGGCAGTGTCAGACTAGCACAAGAGACAGTATAGTTCAACACCATCGTTTACTGCACTGTGGTAATTGCTTTATGAACATTTATGAAGTGTGGCATTGCTTTATGAACAGCGTGTGTGATTTTCAAGCCTAACATTAAATTTGTTTTCTGTAATGATCACTTTTGCTTTATACTTTCTTCCCTTTTACTAAACTCAGGCCAACCAACTTCTTATTTTTTGAAGAAGAGGCTCTCCTCAAACCACTACTCGCACATTTCATAACACAGGAAGGAGAAACTGTTTAAATCCTTTAATACTTTAACTGTCTTCCCATTCGCCACCAATTTCTGAATTTCTGCCAGTTCCTTTTTCACTTCACCAAGCACATGACTTGTACTATCACAAGACAAACTGACTTGGACAATAACAATTTTGTATAACCTCTAATCCAAAAAAAAAAAAAAAAAAACACCAAAGGGAATAAAGAGAGTAAGGACTTAAACTACCTTTTCATGTATATAATAATTTGTTCTCATCATGCACAACCTCAGATCTAAATGGAAAATATATTTCCAAATTTAATCCCTCTTATTCTTACCATCATGTTCTCTTTTAGCGTTACATCAACACCTGTCAGTAAGACAGCTAAAACTAATTCCTACTAAAAAAGAAAAAAAATCACTGATGTTTTGCTTTTAGGTTCTACAGTCATTTTTCCATTTTTTGAGCTGAGGAACTGTAGGTCTTGTTCCAAAACATCATGTGATATGTAACTCCAAGGGATCCTATTCACATTAAGCAGGTATTGCAAAAGAATTATGGCATACATACACTAAGTCAGCAGTAACACAACATTGGTATCTTTCTGGGAAAAGATACCAAGTCTATAAAAACTTAAGATCAACATGAACTTTGAAATCTTCATTCTTCCAGGAGATCATACTTCCCCAAATGTGCTCAGTAATACTTGTTTTTAAAATTAAAGCACTTTGCAAAACATGAACTTGGGGTCGAGGGTGTGGCAAGGGGAATGTGGAGAATTCCCACAAGTCAGGAAACTTCTGTTTGCTTATGTCATAGATGAAGGATTTGACAAAATCAGCATGTTCAAAGGCAGCCTTTTTCCTGTGGCTTCTCTGAATTTTTTAAGGACAAAGACACCTGCCAGATTTGACTGGCCTTGTCCACGCACCGATCTTTACACACCAACCTTGTGAGCGGCAGCATGTAGTGCAAACACCCTAGCTCATGCAAAACCAATAGTTAAGGTCAGGAAGACTGCTGCTCAGCCTTTGGCAGAGGAGAGGATTTTTCCACGGGACTTCTTCTCACCCAAGGCTTTAGGGCAGTCACTCATTTCCTAGCATGTGCCATGTTTTTACCTCTCAAAGATTCTGAGGTAGTCTTCAGGACATGTACAGCTCCTATACAAACTGGATGCTATTGTGTGCATGGAATTGTTGGTAAGATCTTTTATAATGGTGGTGAAATGATACCAAATTCCGCGACTGCTGTTCAGGTGTACTGTTATTTCTGTATGCAGCGCAAGATGACAGCAAGTCAAAGGCCATCACTCTCTCTTCTACCAAACACATTTCTCTAATTTTTAAAGCATTCCATCCTTCAGTCTTGCAAAAACCTTTGCCTGTATTGTGCCTCTAAGTGTCAGCTTACATTCCCTTTACACTTCCCCTCTGCCACCTCATCACCTGAACATCCCCTGCATCCCTTCCATGGTTTTATGTCGTCTTTCTCAGTAATTCCTAAAGCTTGTGACAGTGGCCTGGTGGCATATGCCAATTCCCCTCCCAGTTCTCCCATCAAATCACAGACATAAAACAATCTCATCTGGGCTGACTGCTGCCAACAACCTGTTACATATCCTAGTTTGCAATATATTTTTAAAGATATTGTCCTCAAGATGCTCTCAGGGGATTTTCTTATTACAGTATTTTATCTATTTAACCAGCCGTGTACTGTGTACAAAATGGCACCACAACAGTAGACAGCATTGCTCTAGCTTGTAACTTACTGCAAGGGCAACTTCAAAGGTTGTAATTAACTTTTTTTTTTTTCTCCCAGAAATCAGGCAGTAATTATTTTGTGAACATTCCAGTAAGAATCACTTATTATATTGTAAGAATTACATTATTTACTTACATTTCATAAAAAGAGGCGTACTAACTGCACTTTCTTCTGAAAACTCTCAAGCATTTTAAACAAAATTATTTTATAATGAAAAGGTATTTTAAATATATTTTGAAACAATGCAACAATGGTTCAATCAGTATCTTTTCAAGATACTTCATTACTCAAAAAAAAAAAAATCTTAACCCCTATTTTGCACTTACTAGCGATTTGAGGCCTCTCAGCCCCACAAACAAAATCAAACAACACTAAAGGTTTTGCATTATTGTCACAAAATGGAATCACCAGGAAAATATACCTTTCTATCTTCTTTTACTCAAGTCACTCTACATGTGCCTAAACTATTCTGGTCATAATCACCAGCCATCTAACTCCACAAGTTATAGTCTTTATTTTTTTCTGTATTATTTTAGGAACAGAAGTTCCGTAAATCAAGGAGAGCTTTTTCATGACCTCCCATTTTTCTAAGCAGAAATCAACCTTACCTTTGCTCCACCCGCGACCTTTTCTTCCATAAGGAATTCTGTTAATGGAAAGGATATAGCCATCTTCTGTCGTCACTTCATACTCCTCACTAGGATATCCCCTGAAGACAATAATTTGACTCTGAAGAAAGAAAAGAAACCAACTTGGAGTCAGACTCTCGGCCTCCTTCACTCATTAACATGTTCAAAGTACTCTGTGTTCCTTCCACAGACAGCAAATTGAAATCAAAGGATGTGGTAGGAATGTGCCATAACCATTCATCTGTTCAGTGCAGACAGGTTCTCTTCTGCAACTTACCCTGGATAGGAACAAGCCAGAGCACAAACTTTAACCTAGGAGAAGTCCCTAACCTGTCCCCATCCGTATCTGTCACATTAGTTACCTGAGCACCACTTCCAATGATAAAGGAGATTGCAGAGTTGAAAAGGAGATTATGGTAACAGGACAAAACACTGAGACAGAAATGGTAGGCAAATAATGAAATCTGCTCTCAAGAAAACTAGTATCTTCCAATAATAAGCAAGTGCTCACAACATTTAGTATCATAGTGGCATATTGAGAGATGAGAAGGCGGGAATAACCCCGTTTGGGCACTGGAACAGGCTCCCCAGGGCAGTTGTCATGGCACCAAATCTGCCAGAGCTCAAGAAACGTTTGGACAACACTCTCAGACACACAGCCTGATTTTTGGGTGGTCCTGCACAAAGCCAGGAGTTGGACTCCGTGATCCTTGCGGGTCCCTTCCAATTCGGGGTATTGCATGGTTCTATGATTCCACGCAGAGTTCATCTCTCTTCTCAAGGGAAAGACTTCTTCAAAGACATTTCACATTTATACACAGACTTTATGCCTAATTTAGTGTCCTCATGTCCTCTGTGTAACATTTAGGCAATGTTACTGAAACAAATGTGCTGAAACAAACCCACTAACGGGGCTGCTTTAAAGCACTAAGATCACAATCCTCACATGCATGAGCTGCTGATATTGCCGCCTCCAGCTGCGGTTCTGTGTGCCGTTTCTTACTCACCATTCTCCTAAAATCTTATGTGCATTGCACAGCTTTTAACTGAACTTCCTGACAAGCCAAAGAAGAAAACAATAAAACCACCACGCTTGTTTTAATACTATAATTTCATTAACAGATGCATCTCCCATCTGTCTCAAGCTTTACGTTAATTTCACTTCTTCCATCTGTAACTCCATTAGGCCAGTGAACTTGCTATTTGTTTTTGACTCCAATTATGCTTTGAGAAAATGTCAGAAATGCAAGACACGACTAGAAGTCTACTGGCAGGCTGCCGGGCAAGGAAGAGAGGGGCACTTACACAAACCACACTATTTCTCTTAACCGGAATCTTCAATAGTTAACAGTGACATTAACATTCCAAAGCGATTTTAAGACTAAATTCCATTCGAATTCCATTAACCTTAGACTGACTAGCAAGCTCAAAGCCCCAAAACGTGCTCTAGATGACATTAAACACCCGCCAGGCCCGGCTCTGGCACCGCCGGCTGCCCCGTGCCCCCCGGCGACTCACGATGTTCATGTTGGTCTCGGGGTCCACGTTTCTCCGCCCGCCAGCGAACGCGCCCGAAGCGACGGCGCTGTGGAGGAGAAGGGCGGCGAGCAACAAGCCCCCCATCCTGGCCTGGCACGGCTCGGCACGGCTCGGCACTGATCGGAGCGGAGCACGGCTCTCCTGCCGCCGGCTTATGTTCCGCCTCTGCCGAGCCCCGCGGCCGGCACGGCACCGCGTGACGGGGCGGGGGCGGCCTCCCTCCTGACGGGCGCCGTCCGGCCCCGAGGGGCTGAGGGAGCGCGGCCGAGCCCGGCGGGCAGGGCGCTGCCCCGCCA
>NC_048898.1:19086237-19187737 GCF_011077185.1 Oxyura jamaicensis
CCATCCGAGATCCGTTTTTCAGTGTTTTGGCCCCTTGTTTTCGTTTCCTGCTCTCCCGCACCTGCTCCTCATCTGACTCAGATACTAGTCCTCACAGGTCTGCTTGCTGCACCGATTGCCCCTTCAGAGCCTGGGCATAACTGCACTGAGTGCCACGAAGGGCGAGTGGGTCATTCCTAAGGACTATGAGACGTCAGCAAGAGCTGCTCTCACACAAAAAAGAAATAATCTATCCATCATTGTTGAGCATAAACTGAGTACATCAAATCAAATACAAACAGGCTTAAATTACACGCAGTTGCACAGTTCCAGCGGTGCTGCCACCACATCTCCCTGCGAACCTGGTCTGTCCTCACGCCCTGAGGCAGTTAGTTGGCACTGTGCTTGGTAATCTGTAGTTTCACAGAGCAGAGTGCCTGTGGTCAGGCGATGTGTGGCCATGCTTGCAAAAACTTGGACCAAATTAAATCCTGAAATATAAATATTCATATTACTTGGTACACAGTAATATCCTCAGAATAATACCGAAACCTGAAATACACAGTATGAAATACACAGTAGTAGGGCAGCAATTTGTCAAGAAAATAAACTTTTTTTTTCTTTTTCTTTTTCTTTTTTTTTTTTTTTCTATATCATTAAGACTTTCATAGATGTTTTCATTTTCAGAAGTCACTCTCCTTAACATCATCCTCAGTTTTCTTAAGTTGTGAGGTCACAGCTAGTGATGAATTGGAGGGGCTGCGAGGCAGAAAAGCTCGTATGGCAAGGCAGGGTGGCAGTGCCTGGGTGTAGCTGAGCAGCTGGTGAGCACACTTTTTAACAAGACCATGAACAAGACTGTTGGACACCGCTAGGCAATCAGGCTCTCCACAGTCCTGTATGTCGGCCCTCATCCAGCTGTGCCTGGCACGTGGGGTCACACGGCACCATGTAGGAGGCCAAGTCCCCACACTGCGTGCACTTGTGATGCTCCTGTGTGCGCTCCATGTGCAGGAGAAAGAAAATGCAGAGCTAACTCAGTCAGCACCTCGGTTTGAGAGCAGTAGTTCTGTGGCTTTCCATGAGAAAGGATGAAGTTCTTCTACCCAGAGAACTGACAAACATATCTCATATTTACTTAATGAGGTTAAAATTTGGGCTTGGATGTATCTCTGTGAGCTGAAGTACTAGTAATAACTGCAGTTTAGGCACCTCCATAGGATTTGAGTCTGAGGGAATCATTACCTCCTGGGCAACATGGTATGTTTCCATCTCCTTCGTTTGTCTCTCCTGTGGTGGATACCTGGAGACCTGTGCCTTTGGAACTGGAAGTTCACAGCTTTATGGGATCAGTTACACATCCCCTTTACTTCCACCACACCTGTGGATATCTTTACAAATATGATTTTCCCACTTTACAGGGATGTTTTGGAATTCAGTTACTTTACAGGGTAAACTATCAGATAAAAAGTGCTATAAAAAGTGCAAGGGTAAAATGTCTGTCATTTAGAAACAGAATACCACAAAGTAATACTAATGTGGAGTCTCAAAGGCTCTTTTTAAAAGTTTATATTCTTTTATTTCATCTTTCTCAACATTGAAAGTGGTAAGACCCCAGATGAACTGCCTATGGGGAAATATGTTAGAAGCGAAGAGCTATCTCAGGCCCTTCAGCATCATAGCATCTACTTGTTTTGATATGTCGAGGAGTCCTGTGCACTCAGTGAAAGTGATGTTCTGCAACCCTTTGGATTCCTAGATCTCATTTCTTAGGGTCATGTTTTGTTTTAAAGAACTTGGGTAGCAAAAATTTTGCTCAGTGATTCACCTCGGTTTTCTGCAAATTAATTACAGGGTACTCTTCCCTCCAGAGGAAAACCTAAATTATAAAATGCCAGAAGTGCTGCTCTGTAACGTAGTAATGGCATGCTAAACTCGGCTAAACTGAAACTGAATATTTAAAGTGATCCAAATGTTTACAAGGGCACACTTCATACATGTGATTTTAATAACGCCACAGCTCAGGCAATTATTTGGCTGAGCTAATTACACTGGGGGAGAATTCTTTCACAGCAGGTATCCATTTCAGCTGCAAGAAGACATACAGACATGAGTTTTTTCTCTACAATGAGTAGATATTTTTAAAGACACTCCCTATTCTTCTGTATGTACAGAACATTAAAATAAGCAATATAAAAAATATGAACACAGTTGTTCTTTTCAACCCATTTCTGCATGTGTTTTCCAAGAATCTCTAGTATTTGCTGCTGAACAATGCAGCTCTCACTGAAAGATGCAGCTCTCATCAAAACTTCTGCAGCTTTCCTTGAAGACAGAATAGTAGAAGTGAATAAATATTTCTGATTTGTGTGTGTGTGTGTGTGTTGTGCCAAAAGAGTTAAAAAGACAGCTGCAGAAAGACATTGCATATATTCTTCTACCTTTATTTTAGTTCAAGCGGCTTTTGCACTTACTTTATTCAACAAGCATTTGTGTCAAACTGAAGCACATAGATGTAACTAAATCTGTAAAAATACAAACCATTAGGGCAAATTTTTGCATTCCAGATGGAAAATTCCTGCATTGTACAGGGTGTACAGATATTTCACAGGCAGTTTTGGATTGATTCCCCTCTGAACACGTGGGCTATATCTGCACATACTTTTGGACACTTAAGATTGCAGTTTCACATCCCTGTAGCTCTCTATATTGCTTTGTTGCTCTCAATTTCCAGTTTTTGACAACTTAATTTGCAACGTCATGCTCACTCTTAGCAAAGTCATTTGGTGCAGATATGGAAGCAAGAATCAGCATTTCTGTGCATCATGCTTCCAAACATGGAAGCTCTAGGCCATTTTATATTTACATAGCATTGTTGATACATGGACTAAGCTTATCAAAGGTACTATCAGAATCTTAACAAAAAAGCTTCAGCATGGATAGTTTCCCAAATTGACGAGGAGATCATATAATTACCAATTAGATCACTATCTCCCTTTCTAACCAAGATGTCAAAGCTTGGTTTATCTATGTTTTCTGCTTTATCAGCATCTTATTTGCACCTTTTCAAACTCCAGATAACCTTCTGCGCTAAAACTCTTTTCCCACTTTCCCGCTTAGTGCCACAGATAGCGTGGCCAACAGCTGCTGCAGGAAGACACATCTCGAGGACAAGTGTATCAACACTCCTGTTTATGGATTACCAGTACTGTGGGAAGGGAATCACTCTGTTCTTCCAGCCATCCTGGAGTTAATCCTAAGGGATAGAAAAAGATGTATTAAAATGGGAGATTAATAAAACTTCCTTTTATAGTGCATATACTTTAATTTAGCACTTTTAGTCTATGACAATTCTGATTAATATGTTTTAGTTTGCTTCCTTAATTTGTTTTTATTCCAATAAAAAGCTGTCATATTCCCACCAGACGTGCAGCATAATCTAGCTGGCAGGCAAAACCTGCACCTGAGGCAGGCCGACAGTGAAAGGACAAACTTGACCACAGCTTCACTGCCTGCAGGATCTCTGCTGGGGCTGAACCCTGCTGCTGTCCTATCAGACCCACTCAAGTGCTGCCTTTCCTGCAGGCTGCTGCGTGCACCACGCACCGTCATGCTCAACACAGCTGGTCAGGCAGAGCCATCTCCTGGCCAAGCCACAGGCGTAAAGGCAGATTATGTGTACCAGGAACCATTAAAAGTCTCATGAGGTGCCCCTGGGAGTATTTTTATAACATTTTTCTCACAAAATGGGAGGACTTAAATATCACAAATATCAATATGAGAGGACAGTATACAGTATATCAAAAATATGTCTTTATTTTGGCTCACATTTTAAACTGGAATGAATTCAAGAATGGAGACAGGTCCTATGATGTTTCTTTGTGTGGTACAACTGTAGTTTTTGGGAGCATGGAGAAGTTCAGGCCTGGGACAATAGCAGAGCCCTTGAGATGTGGATGCAAAGGATATGGCATAGAGGAGGGCAAGCATAGGATGATGTTACGTGAATGTTACATGGATGACACCACATGGCTAAAACAAGTGCCTAAAGCACAGGGCAAAACCATACATAGATTCACCATCAGAGGCGGGAGGAGCAATGACCCCGATACCCAGCCTATGCATGATAACCAGGTCAAGTTATACTAGCCTGAAATACTCTCCTTATCACAGTTGCCTTTGGATTTAAGCAGTCAGTGCTCTGAGTTGTTAGCAGCTGTTGCCATGGGCTCCACAACACAATTTAATGCATGACATCAAGCCAAGATAATAAAAGATGATGAGGGACTCCTAAGTTTCTATTTCCCATCTGGCAGTATTTACAGCTCCTCTCCCAGATTCAGAAAGCTTGTTTTTACTGTCTGGTTCACGTAATCTTACTAATGGGTTGCATTAAGGCTGGAGCACAAAGAAGACTTCAGGCTGCTCAGGCAACTAATTAGTGAGGTCCCCTGGGATTCCATTTTCAAAGGCATCAGTGCCGGTCACTTTTTAAGTACCACCTCTTAAGAGCACTGGAGCAGGCAATTCCAAAATGTTTGAAGTCAAGCAGGTGAGGCAAAAAGTTAGCTTGTCTGAGCAGGGATCTTCTAGAGCTTAGGCAAAAAAGAAAACCTATCGCCATTGGAAGAAAGGTCGAATGACATGTGAGGTCTACTGAGATACTATTTACCATTGTAGGGAAAAAAAATCTGCACAGAGTTGAAGCTGGCCAGTAGTGTGTAGGACAACAAAAAGTGCTTTTTAAAAGTATGTTAATGGCAAAAAGAGGACCAGAGATAACATTGGTCTGTTACTTGATGAGGATGGTCACCTCACAAATAGGGACATAGACAAAGCATAGTCATTTAATGCCTTCTTTGCCTCTGTCTTCAACACCAGTGAAGGGCCCTGGGACCCTTGGAGCCCTGAGTGGGAGGACCTTGACTTGGGGGAATGATAAACTCACAGCCAACCCCGACCTTGTGCAGGATTTGCTGCTCCACCTGGAAATACATGCGTCTATGGGGACTGATGGGATTCATGCCCAGGGACTCAAATCACTGGCTGATGGCATTGAAAGACCTCTCTCAATTATTTTTCAAGGGTCTTGGGAATCTGGAGAGGTCCCAGTTGACTGGAAGTTAACAAATATTGTCCCAGTATTCAAAAAGGGCAAGAAAGAAGATCCTGGTAACTACAGGCCTGTCAGTCTCCCTTCAGTGCCTGGTAAAATTATGGAGAAGATTATTCTGCAAGTTATTGAAAAACAATGCAGTCATTGGACATAGCCAACATCAGTTCACAAGGGGAAAGTTCTGTTTAATGAACTTAATTTCCTTTTATGACAAGGTCAACTACCTAGTTGACCAAAGGAAGCCAGTTGATGTAATCTTTCTGGATTTCATCAAAGCCTTTGATTCTGTTTCTCACAGTATCCTTCTGGACAAAATATCCAGCATAGAGCTAGATAAATACATAATGTGATAGGTGAACAATTGGCTGACAGGTCAGGCTCAAAGGGTTCTAGTAAATGGGGTCACATCATGCTGGCAGCCAGTCACTAGTGGGGTTTCGAAGGGCTCCATTTTAGGGCCAATTCTCTTCAGTGTTTTTATAAACAGTCTGGATGCAGGACTGGATTGTATACTAAGGTTTCCCAATCTAGTGTAATCTGCAAACACAAATTACTGGGCTGGGCAATCACTAACCACATGAAAGTTAACAAGAGCAAGTGCTGGATTCTGCATTTGGGACAGGGCAACCCTGGCTATATGTACAGATTGGGGGACGAGAGGCTCAAGAGCATCCCTGTGAAAAAAAAGATCTAGGGGTTCTGGTCGACAGAAAGTTGAACAGGAGTCATAAGCGTGCCCTGCAGCCACAAGGGCCAGCTGTACCCTGGGGTGTATCAGGCACAGGTTGGCTAGCCAGCTGAGGGAAGGGATTGTCCTGCTCTGTTCTGGTGCAGCCTAACCTCAAGCACTGCGTGCAGTTTTGGGCACCACAATGTAAAGCCATAAACTATTAGAGAGCGTCCAAAGGAGGACTACAAAGATGAGGAAGGGGCCAGAGGGGAAGATGCATGAGGAGCAGCTGAGGGCCCTTGGTTTGTTCAGCCCAGAGCAGAGCAGGCCGAGGGGAGGCCTCATGGCGGCCTGCAGCTCCCTCATGGGGAGAGCAGAGGGGCAGGCGCTGAGCTCTGCTCCTGGGGACAGCGACAGGACCTGAGGGAACGGCATGGAGCTGGGACAGGGGAGGGTCAGGCTGGGGGTTAGGAAAAGGTTCTGCACCCAGAGGTGGTCGGGCACTGGGACCGGCTGCCCAGGGTGGTGGTTATGGCCCTGAGCCTGCCGGAGTTCAGGAAGCATTTGGACAACACTCTCAGACAAGGAAGTGTGGCAATATAAAATATATTCACCATATAATAGCACAGACACTTTCATTTTTCAAGGGAGAAAGTATCCAACCTGGTCATTTTTTTTTTTCCTCCTGGTAGTTCAACAGAAGGGGGCTTTACTTTTCCAACACAGTTTTCACACAGGTTTTCAAGGTGCAATTTCTTAGATACCTCCCTCTCCAAAACAGATTTGGTAAACGATTCTCACTTAAATATAAGGACTTTCAAAAGAATGATGATTGCTCCATTTCAAACCTCCTGGGACAGAAATAAATGCTGTGCTTCTAGCAGTTGTGTCCCCCCACTGCCTTTCCAGTCTGCTGTTATTCATTAATCTTTAGGAACAGTAATGCCATCAACCCAAGATGTTAAAAGCTGGTGAGTGACTCCTAAGTTTCTGTTCCCCAGCTGGCAGTAGTTGCACTTCCTCTTGCAGATTCAGAGAGAGAGCTTGGTTTCACTTTCTGGTTCCCGTTATTTCAGTCACACAACACAAGGGCTGGAGCACATAAAAGGCAAGTCACAGCAACAGTGAGCACTTCGGCTTCCAAGCTACCTTCAAACAAGTAGAGAAAGGAAAGCAAGGGAAAAGAAGGAAAAACATGAGGTAAGAGAGCAACGTAGTCTCCGAATGCTGCTTTTTTGCTGTGCTCTTATGCTACGAGAATGTAAGTTTTTAATATGCATAACAGAAAGCAGTAAGGGACTTGGAGAATTCAAGCATCAGAAAATATTGTATATAATATTTGTTGGAGGAATGAAAATTAAATGAGGATTCCATTGGATGCTGTAATGTTATTGCTTTTTTCAGAACTGACAATCAGGAACACTGTGCAGGCAGTTCATGGATGAGATGCAGGCTGCAGCAGTAGCAGCCACTGACCAGCAAAAAGGGTGGTTGGCACTGATGCAGCTGAGAATTTACTTTCTCTTCTCTACTGTTGCGAGGACCAGCAAACAGTTCTGGATTGCAATCTGAAGCAGAAGAAAAGTGATAACATTTGCTGAGGTCTGTCGTGTACACACAGACACTCAAATAGGGCAGAGCCAGGATGTTTATGAGAACCTAGGAAATTGCACTTACAAACTAAACATTGAACTAAGCTAAACTGTATTTAATCTGCATCACAAATCCATTCTGGAGACATTCATTTCCAATAAATGTCTTTTCATGAAATTACTCTCCACTGTTGTTTTGATTCATGGAAATTTTCTGTGTTCTCAGCTGAGGCAACAAAACAACAGGTAATGCATAATCACTTATTTCGTTTTCACAGAATCATGCAGGTTGGGAAGGACCTTTAAGGTCATCAGGTGAAGCCATCAACCTGATTACCAAGTCCCATCACTAGGTCATGTTCCTTAGTGCCACAATTTGAACAATACATTTCAATTTCGATTCGAGAGGAACTACTTAAATGCTTCAAGATATTCCTGGACTATTTTTGCTGATTTGGCAGCCAGTATCTGTTCTTCCTCAGTGTTCCCCTTGTTTCTAACAAGGTAGTGCTAACAGCAGGAACTTGCTCTCACTTCCCCTTCATCCCAGAAAATAAATAAATAAATAAATAAATAAATAAATAAATAAATAAATAAATAAATAAATAAATATCCTACATAGAATTTTCTAATTAAGAACAGTTGTTGATACCAATCAAGAATCAGTGGAGAAGATTACTTGATAAGGGCAAAGAGGTCAGTAAGACAAACTTAGACATTGACAGCATTTATAAATGCCTATTTTCTCCAGTACCTGTAGTACTCCAGGTGGTTTGGGTGGGAACTTAGGATGTTTTGTTTTCCCCAGTATCCTGCATGTTGTTCCAGAACCAGCAGTGGCACAGCAGTACACTGCAGTGGCACAGCAGTACATGTAGCACTGTGCAGGTTTGTAGATCCTCCTGGTTCTACAAAACGGAGAGCAGAGCTGTCTTTCTAACAAAGACGGATCTGACCAAGAAGCCAGTACTTCTTTAAGGAAGGGCCTAATATGGAGTAAAGGTGTATCACTGATAGTCTATGTGATAAAATCTTGTCTGCACACCCACAGATGGGGACAGGTAGATGGTGGTAAGAGGGGGAACTCGACAAATACCCTGCCTCAGCTGCTGCCAGACTCATCCAAGGTCCTGATATTGTATCCTCACACACATGGAGAAGCCCAGAGACACAAGTGCATCTGAGGGCATCCCGCTTTTATTTGATTACCTCTTTTACGTGGGCTTCCGCAAACTTTCCAAGCAGGGTAATACATTTCTGAGGCCCAGGGGAGTGCCAGCCTTACAGTAGAGACCAGCCCTCCTCTATGGCATCTAGACCACCAGCTCTTTGGCTGTGTAAGAGGTGCCCTCAGTTCCGCTGGCAAAGAGAATTACTGAAAGAACTGCTGAGCTCTCTAGACTTATGGTGCCCCACTGCTTTGGCTTGTTTGAACCACTGTTGACTAGTGGCACCAAGTGAGGTATTGCCTGCTTTTGAAGTACATCATGCCCAGTTTAAAAACATGAGCAGCAAAAAGTAAATTGTGTAAGTAATCTTTTCTTTGATTTCTTCTAGTACCATTTCCAATAATTCCTTGAAGAAGTCCCTGCTGCAGCTAGAATGTCATTTTACATGGACTTTGCTGAAGGAGGATGTAGATCTCGATTACCTAGAGGAATCAATAATTGATCTGATTGATATTGGATTTTATGAAAATCTCAGAAATTACAATCTACTCGCTTATGTATGTCACCTAAAGCACTCAAACACGGAAGCCCTGGAAAACCTCCAAAAAGCTGAAGAATTTGTCCAAAAATGTCATCCAAATGAAATCGACATGAAAAGTCTTGTTACCTGGGGAAACTATGCCTGGATCTATTACCACATGGCCAGATACGAAGAAGCTCAAGCTTATGTAAGCCAAGTGAAAAACAGCTGCAAAAAACTTTCAGGTCCTGCTCAGTTGAAGATTCAGTTTCCAGAAATCTATGCTGAGCAAGGGTGGGCACTATTAAAGTTTGGGAAAAAGTACTATGAAAGAGCAAAGGAGTGCTTTGAAAAGGCTCTGAGCAAAGAACCCAACAACCCGGAATTTAATGCTGGCTATGCAATAGCAGTGTATCGTTTGGAAGAACATTGTAATGGAGCAAATGAAGAAGCAAGCTCAACTGTGGAGATCCTGAAGCGTGCAGTGGAACTGAATCAAAGGGACACTTTTCTTATGGCACTACTTGCATTAAAACTTCAGGAGTTACATCAAGATGATGAAGGGGAGAGATACATTGAAGCAGCAATGCAGAAAACCCCCAATCTTCCTTATTTCCTGCGATATGCTGCTATATTTTATAGAAGAAAAGGAGAAGTGGACAAGGCAGTGGAGATTTTGAGAAGAGCCTTAGCAGTGACACCAAAATCTATCTTTTTGCGTCACCAGATGGGAGTCTGCTACAGAACAAAGCTGAAGCAGTTGGAAAGGACAGAAAATCCACCTCAAGATCAAGTGGAAAAACTCATTCAAGAATGCATTTTTCATTTTAAAGCAGTGATTGACCAAAAAACAAAATTTTGGTCTAGCTATACTGACTTAGCAGTCATGTATGCAAAAGCAAGGAAGTATAAAGAAGCAGAAGAGACATTTCAGAAGGCATTTCAGATAAATACTCTGACTTTTGATGACAAACAAACACTATGCTACCGATATGGATATTTTCATCAGTATTGTAAGAGATCAGAATCTGAAGCCATTAGATATTACAAAGAAGGGCTGAAAATTGGAGAAGATTCTTATGGAAGACTTATGTGCAAAATTTCCCTCAAAAAATTGTTGAGAGAGAGAATTCGGAAAGGTTTAGAAGATGAAGCAGATTTTGGTACACTTGGATTCATTCACCAGCTAGATGGTGAGAACCGTGAAGCAATTGAGTGCTATGAGAAAGCCATTGAACTTAACCCTGACAGTGAAGAATATCTGAGTGCGTTATGTGAGCTACGACTTTCCCTCTCAAGCTGAAGCTCCCAAAAATCCTTCCCAAAAAAGAAAAAAGAAAAAACAAAACAAAACAAAGCAAAACAAAACAAAACAAAACAAAACAAAACAAAACAAAACAAAAAAACACACATTTTAAGGTTGAAGTTATAACCAGGTGAAAAACCTGGTACCACCACCTTCTGGTGATGATGTAGAAACTGCAGATGACTGGATTATGCTTGTGCATTTGCTTGTTCGTTCACTACTAAAGGGCATGCTCAGAAAGAGTAATAGCTAAGCTATCTTAGCCTTCTGTACTAATACTAGTATAAAGGTTGTTTTTGAGCGATGATCTGTAGGACACAGCTGGAACCGGATCTTATCTTCTACTGAGAAAAAAGATCAGGGAATTATGATATTGTAACATTTATCTATCAATTTGAAAGGCATGCTGATGCTACAATGGATATTTTTGGTGCATTTTCAAATATTAAGGACTCTTTTTGTGTCATTTAGAAGAAAATTGTGTTGAAGACTTGTTCAGATTACCACCTTATATGCTGTTTAAGATAAATGACCACTGTTTAAACAACCACTATTTGTCTAGTTTACTTGGAAACTTGAAACGTGTATTATTGTTGTAAACTATCAAAGAGCATTGCATCGTCCAACTGCTGCTTCTAGTATCTGTTCGCTGACCAATGCTCACGTTAGTAGGTGAAAGAAAGGGAAACATCCATTCAAAAAAGTAAAAGGGATAAAATTTGGGCAGGATATGAAAAGGTCAGGAGATAGCCCCATTTATTTTCCCAGACTCTCAGCAAGGCTGTTTTTAGAGATGGTCCACCAAATAATTAAATTGTGCAGAAAATAGCATCCGTATAGTTTACCCAAACTGGCACTCTTGGGAGCCACTAAAGTAAACGTCTGGAGTGGAAGGAAAGGCAGTGTCTGAGATGACAGAGGGATGGTTGTCTGTGGCCACATGGTGAAACGAGCCAGGGACAGAAGACACGAGCAATGTACTGAGCCAGAGGTGGAGCACAGAGTGAAGCTGGAGAACCAAAGAAATGGAAACCCGAGTGCAAAGTGCAGGGAGAAGGGCTGGGTGAACACTGAGCACACAAGAAGGGAAGAAAGGGTTAAAAGGACAGTGACTAGGTTAAGGAAGTGATTGTCTTCAGATATCTAACTAAAGGTATTCACAGCTTGTCAGTCTAATTCCACATTGGGGAAAATTAATACTGCACTTCCAGAACACTCCTGAGCCCTAGCCAGTCATGTAGAACGAAGCCATCTGGTGACAGAGCCCACACACCAGGTTAAAGTACACACTGAAGTTTGACAAGCTTCAGAAGATGTCAGAGCTTCAGCCACACGTATAGCAGCAACACTATCCAACTGCCAGTGCTTAAGCAACCCGTACGCGTGCCCTTGGAGGGTGGGAGGGTGGGCATTTCTGTTCCCAGCCCCCTGGAGCCTTCCTGTCCCCCGAGAAGCAGCAGGCCCCATGCACAGACGGGACAGTGTCCTACAGGTGTGTAAAACGTGGTGCCAGGCAATGAAGCATCAAGGAACCTCTCCCCTCTCAGCTCTCTAAGAATCTTTTATAACATGAGCAAAAGCTGCCAGGAGCATAACGGTGTGCACAGCACACTCGACCACACCTGGGCTTGCTAACTTAAACAAATCTGGCCTTGTTTTCTAGCCACCTGCCAGCTTATCCCCTAACAAGCACCGGTGGCCCTACCTAGGGAAAGGGGAGGGAGGGAGGAGAACAGGGAGGACAGGAGCGGGACTGACTCTGGCACGCGGTGCCACGAGCTCGTAGGTACACCGGCAGGGCTGAAGTCAGGAACTGGTGATTACCTACGGCGTTGGGCTCAGCTGTGGGGCAAAACGGTACACGAGGTGACCCCGCTACCCTGCTCGCTCTTGAGGTTTCTCACGTCAGCACAGTTTCCATCCAAGCCCTCCTGAGGGCAGCAGGGAAGAGGCGAAGGGACGGGTCGCGCAGGCTCCCGAAGCCCCGGTCGCACACCCCTGCTCCCCTCCGCGCCCTGCCGCCCCTTTCCCGGGAAACACGGAGAGGCAGCGAGCTATTTCGGGAAAAAACGCGAGCCTGAAAGGCTCGATCTTCTTCACCGTGAGCGATCCTCACCGCCACCCGCCGGGTGGTGCTGCGGCACCGCCACCCTCGCCGCCCAAGCCCGGCGGGCAGAAGCGGAGCGGCGCCGGGGCGAAGCCGGCTGATCCCCGTGTGAACGCACCTGCCTCGCTGCAGGACAAAGGAGGGGGGATAACCCTGCACGAGGCATTCGTTTATGAGTCCACATCGCCTCCTGGATCATCTAGGAGACTGTACTGGAATACATCGTAAGTCACTTAGCAGAAGGCATTATTTATTGAGGCGATTGTGCTTGAGGACTTCATTGTGCCGACCAGGAGGTGTTGTCTTAACCATGCCCTTTCTTCCCAAATAAACTTGCAACACTTCAGAAAGCAGACAAGGAATTGTGGCAAGATGAAGTATATTCACCAAATAATAGCACAGACCTTCGTTTTTCAGGGCAGAAAGTATCCAAGCTGGTAGAAGTGTTTAAATGTTTTTGTTTATTTTCCACAGAAGGGGCTTTACTTTTCCAACAGTTTTCACACAGGTTTTCAAGGTGCAATTTCTTAGATACCTCCCTCTTCAAAACAGCTTTGGTAAACGATTCTCGCTTCAGTATAAGGACTTTCAAAAGGATGATGACTGCTCCATTTCAAACCTCCTGGGGCAGAAACAAATGCTGTGCTTCCAGCAGTTGAGTCCCCCGCTGCCTTTCCAGTCCGCTGTCATTTATTACTCTTTAGGAAGCCCTGACAGCATCCTGCATCTGTGCGGGCAAGTGTTCGGCTGCCACCCAGGACAGAGCAGCTCTGCCGGCCCCACCAGCCGGGCACTGCTCAGCACTGGGAGCTTGGGGTTAAATTCAGACCCGGAGCTGCTGGGCAGCTGGGGTTTGTAGCAAGTGACATCCCAGCAGTGGGAGGTTTCCATAGAGAGTAACAACAAGCCTCAGGGTGGTTTCGCCTTAGCTCACCTTTGCAAAACTGGGGCTTGTTTGTGGACGCTTCATTTAATGCAATTGCTCCTAAGCACTTTTTTGTTTGTTTGGGCCCCAATCACCCTAACTACCCTGCTCTTCAGGACCTGCTCATTCACTCCATGGGGAGTTAAGTGCTAAATCCACCTAGGGATGTGTTAGTTGCCCAACCCTGAGGTACTTTTTGCTAACATAAAAATTCAACTTTCCAAAGGTACAATGCAAGACAAAACACAAAGATGAAACAGCAGAGCTGTCCAAAGGCCTAGAAAAAAAACAATTACAAAACCAATTCAAGATCATATTCTACACTTACTTACACTGTATTTTCATGCTCTGCATGGAATACCTGGAACAGAGCATTAGACAGGATTCATCTGAGTGCTCTCTCCAAGCTTGTATCCATCAGTGCTCAGTGGGCTGGTGGGAAAGCACCATGTTACCCTGGCAAATTGTTCACAGCTTTCTCAGGTGTCTCTGCCTAATGCACTGTGCTATGCCAGCCTACCCTGGATGGAGAACAGCCTGAATATTATCGTCCCTTAAAAAACAAACTGTAACTGTACTTCTGGAGCATGGCAGTGGTGAATGCTTTGAGAGCAGACAACTGAAGTCAAACAATTTTAATATGCTATATTTGAAATATTTATATTTGAAATATGCATGAGAAATAGAAGAAAATGATACACATACTATTCATATATATAAAAAAAATACATTATAACCCCATGGGTGTACTCCTGATCTAAATCAAATTTGTGAACAGCAGCCTATGTTGCTTTCCCTTCTGAGGCACAGAATGGAACAGGATGCCAATAGCAAACACCAAATATACTGCAAGTGATTAACAGAATTACTAGCATAGCATCAATAAAACTCTGGACTCTGATCAATTTGCTAGTGAACAGAATACAGTTTTATACAGCATCAAACAGAAAAGATTTGCACTTCAGAATGTGAAGTTCCTCCATCTCTAACAGTTCCACTTTGGAAATGTAGAAGCATCCCATTATTCAATAAACCATCACATCAGTAATTTACCCCCATGGGCCACATTCAGTCTCTAGGTCCCACGAATCAGCCAGCTGTAGTACATCCTAGCACAAGTAGCAGGAAATCATCAGCAAATCACAGCTGTTGCTGTCTGGCCAGCCATGACAAGTGACCTGATCAGCTCTCCAGTTGGTATAAATGAGTAATTTGCACCACCTGAAGATATGTCTCCTGGATCCAAAAAGGGACAGGCTTGCCATTGCAATATGCAGGAGGAGCAACTTGTCAGCCAAGATCTTCTTTAGTAATAGCATCTGGGGTGGGAGTTTCTCAGTCATCTGCTTGCAAAAATTATTTTTTTTCAACAACTAGTGATTTTACAGGAGGAAGAGACTCTGCATTTGGAAAAAAACATGAGCCTCTCCTCCCAGTCTCTGGGGCTGCCTTTGGACTTCTTCCAACTACTGAAGCTAGAGCAGGTTTGTCTGCGAGCACACCTAGTCTCCTGGTACAGTCTCCTGCTCTCCTGAGCAGCCACAGCAACTCTTCCACCCACCCAAAAAAGATCAGCTGGAAGATCATACCTGGAATGTCAATGTTTAGAAATTCATCCTTTAGAGGTTTCCAGGAGAAAGAAAAAAAAAAAAAAAAAAAAAAAAAAAAACAGCAGCCACCTCAAAATTTTGCTGTAGGGGGACAAGGAAAGTAGCTCTAAAACCGCATCTGAAATGAAGTTGCAATGTATGTACAAGATTCAGGCACACTGTAAAAATTAAAGCTGCTTCAGAGATACTTTCAGCATTAATCACAGCTTCCTGACAGATTTTATTACAAATAGCTTTGGCATTTGAAAGAGTTATTGACAAAGAGTTTAATGAAGACTGATAAATGGAGAAGTTTCTCAGTGGCATGTGTTACTCCATTGAAACAATTCACTGGAACACCAAAAAAAGTCATTAATACTATTTTTGAAATAATTTAAACATTGTTGTTCAGCTTTGGTGACTGATTACTTTGTATTTTTCTTTTTATTATAACCAATTACCTTTTTTAGATTACCTTTGGAGTCAACATATTTCCTTAGAAATAAATCTGTCGACACTTGTATCTACCAACTCTCTTTACTTTCAGTCTAGCTTTGTTCTATTACTGCATTGACTTTCTATTTGGTGTGTAGATTTCAGCCTACCAAAACCTGACATAAAAACCTAAGGGAGATGCCTTGTTTCACAGAAGTAGCATCTTCAACAGTGCAACACAATGCAGCCCCCTCTGTCTCAGTCACGGCTGCACAGCGCTGAATCTTGACAGTGCTTGTCATCTGTTGCTATAGCTGCTTGTATCCACAGCCAAAAATTCAGCATCCTTTTGGTCTAATTCTCCGGTGACAGAGTAAGCTATTGCTCCGTTTGTCCAGATGTGATGTTTGCTGTGGGTGTCATTGGTGAGTGACCTTAAATGCGTTCTTTTGATTTTCTTTGCCAGTCTTGCAAAACACAGTAACGTTGAACTAAATATCATAGAAAATCCACACAGGAGGAATGACGCGGTGTAACTGCCCGTTGTATCCACAAGCCAACCTGTAGGAAGACAAATCATGATGTTTTTTTTTTCAGTCCTGACAGAATTCTTATAATTTGCAAATCCTGTGATCAGCAGCACTTCCAGAGTTGTATCACATATAAACGCCGTCAAACAAGACAGGTTTACATCGCCATCACTACACCTTTACCTCCTGGGGCTGGGGGAAAATTGTCCACAACATCAGCAGGCAGATAAGTTTATTAGGGGCCTTTGTTTGGAAGTCAAACCCATGAGAAAAAGCACAGCAGTCATCGTCACGATGCTGCACAGACATCTTTCAACTACATGGATTTAACCGGCAGTCTTTAGACATGCATAGAAGAGCCACAGGATTAAATACGGTGTACATGAGATCCTCTTGACTGAAATAGCTAGCAAGCGATGCCTGAGGCTCATGCATCACTTCAAAGTATTCCCTTTTGCAGTATCTTTTGCTACAGAAAATTAAATTAAAAGCCTCAGAAAGAGTCCAATTGGAAATTGATGTGAATAGCAGAGATGTGCAAGACATAGCTATACATTTGAAAAAGATCTCTGACCTTCTATAATATTCAAAACTGTGTCAAGATTTTTCTAAAGAGTAACAGGAGTACAGCTCTCATCATTACTTCACTGCAATGAAACTGATAGGGGAAAAGATGGTTTGATATCACAGGGACGAGTCTGTGACCAACAGTAATGAAGCTGACTGTTCAACAGTAATGAAGCTCACTGTTCAAAGCAATTCAGAGATAAAAAGATTAAGTCCTCTAGATCAAAAAAATAACAAAACCAGCAACTTGCAATGAATCTCTTTAGCTAGCATTTTCAAAATTGTATGATTTCAGAGAAATCTTTTCAGAGAAATCTTTTCTTACATCTTCTTACACAATTTCTAACCTATGTGAAGAGATAATGTAACAGCTCTTAGAAGCCCAATTTCATGGTGTTTTTGTCTTTTTTTGTTGTTTTGTTTTTTAATTTCAGCTTACTCTATATGTAGAAATTATTCCATCAAGACAGAGCTTAATTGGATCTCAAGTTTTATGAAGGTCTACGTGTGTTGTTTCCCTGCCCAGGGGCTACCTTCCCATTCAGTGTGTATTTCCTATCCTTTCCTATTACATCCCACCAAAGCCCACCTGCATTTCTTCCCCAGAAACTGAAAAGGAGATGACAAGGCACTTTGCATCTTATTCCCACTGGTCCAATAAACACACTAGAGGAATATCATTTAGACCAATTCAAAGGGAAAAATGGGGACTGCTGCTAATACACTCAAAATGTTGACAAACGTATAGCTTGAAAATTAGAGTAAATACTGTACCACAGCTTTTAGTCACTAGTGACAGAGAAACAAGCTGCAGGAGAACAGCCCAGAGGCAGCGGCCAGGCCCTCCCCACCTGGACACCACAGAGTGCATGCCTGTGCTTAGCCTACCCTATGCTTCACCCTGCAGTACACAGTTCCACAGAAAGAGTACTGTCACAGGGTAAAACATGAGATGCTCAAAAGCTTCCAGGAAAAAAACAAACAAACAAACAAACCAAAACAAAAAAAAATATTTTTTTTCAAAGAAACCTTCTATCAAATTGTAAAATGGTAATTGAAAGTGACAGTAAAATGTTTACTATGACTTTGATATCTATTTTTGTCCAAGTCTAGACTAAATGCCAGACTATTCTGCTTTGGTCAACAGTTGAAATCAAAGTAATGATATGATTATAGGAAAGTCATTTGCGAACTGACCTGCAACAGGCGGGCTCACTAGATATGGTATGGCATGCAGAAAATACACAACACCCAGTGCTGATGATAAGGAAGAAGTTCCCACTACATCTGCCGTCACAACAGGGATCAGCGTTACATAGGCTCCATCAAAGTAGCCAAAGGTAAATGAGAAAGGCACAAGCAAGGGGAAGGTCTGGAGAACTGGCAAGAAAAGGCAGCAGAGGCCATCCATTCCCACAGCAAAGAGGTAGCAAAAGTGCCGGTACTTCTTCAGACACCTGCAAATTCAAAACAGGAAAGAATTTCACTGGACACAGCATCGCGGTCGCTATGCAGCACTTCAGTCTCTCTCTCTTTCATATTGCTCAAATTTAAGTCCAACTTATTACCCCATCTTCAAGATGAAAAGCTCAACCAGTGAGGTGCTTGGCTGAGGAAAGACACCCAGCTACAGTTGCAGAAACACCTGGCAAGCAGCACCCCACACTGTTCTTAGGCCTGCCCCTAGTGAGAGGAGCCACTCAGCTACTAGGATTTTGCAGCCCTCTGAAGTCTCAAAGAGTTCAAAGCAGTATTTCAGGGGCTTTCCAGCTCAAAAAGGTGCTCTCAGTATTATGCAAAAATGCTAGAGTACATCTCTCTCAGCTTCACATCGGCCCTTAAACACTGGAGTTAGTTTAGCCAAGTGAGATGGCAATTCCTCTCCCCCTGCCCCACAAAACCAATGACTGATTTTTCCTACAAACTGAGTAAGCACAAAGAATAATGTGTTCCTTAGAACCAAAACATCTCTTAGTTTAGTCAGATGCTGCACACAGATGTCTCGAATGGCTGAGTTAATAAAGCATGGTGAGTTCTCTTATACTGGGAAATGTATAACAGTTTTAGGTCAGTCCTGCATACAGGCCTGACAGTGGTAGGCCAGACCTTTGTTCCTTTTCTATCACTTCTGCATCTCTCCAGCAGCACAAAAGAGATGGAAAGGCACAAGTATTATCATCCTCTAGTGACTAGGTACAGAGGATCATGCTTGATATACCTTGGGCAAGAGGTTACATTCCATGGTCAAATGGAAGAGCTTTCAGCTTTTCACAAACACATCATTTCTTGGGGTTGGGGGCACTCAGGAGAAGCCAATGGACTCCAAAGAGACAAAACCATTAAACAGCAAGCATTTCTGAAAGTTTGATTGTTCGTTGGTTTTCTGGAAATGTTACAGGTGCTACAGACAATGTCCATATGTTAACTTTTATGTTCATTACACCCTACTTGCATCTGGCCTCCCACCGGCTAAAGCTTGCATTTCCTTAGCCGTACACCATTACCTTCTGTCTGTTAGCCATCCAAAGGTGATGTTACCAATGATGTCAATGACACCAAGTATGGACATGAGGAAGGCAGCCTGGTGATGGCTCACTCCAACGCTCAAGGCATAAGGCACTAAGTAGACAAAGAGAGGGCTGCAGCCATACGCCATAAATAAAACTGACACTGCCAGCACCATGAAGCCTGGCATCAGCAAAAAGTCATATTCCTTCCATGAACAGTAGCATAAACACTCATGTGACCATGCTTTGATTAAAGGTGAACAGATGGACATTCGCTTTAAGTCTTGTTTCTGTGCTTCAGGGACATACTCCTGTTCAAGAAGCCCTGGAGCAGTTTTACGGTCCTCCTTAAGGGCGATGGGCCGCATCAAGGCACCACAGACACAGAGGTTTAGGACAAAACCTCCCAGGATGAGTAATGCCCCACGCCAGGAAAACTGCTCAATTAGGAGTTGGACCACGGGGGCCAGGATGAAGGTACCAATTCCGCTTCCAGACATGGCTATTCCATAAGCCAACGCTTTCCTCTTGTTGAAATATTTGCCCACCATCGCAATAGCTGGAGAATAACAGAGTGCAAACCCAAGTCCTAGAAGAGAAAGCAGAGTGCAGATGTCTTAACTCTGAGCATGACATACGGAATACATTAAGTTAAACCACACAGCCTGCTTTCATCAGCACGAATGAATAGGAAGCTCTTCCTGACATGCGGCCCAGTCCCAGTGTGGAAAGAAACCAGGATGATTCCCTTCTTCCACCATCAGGGTCACTGACTTGACAAATCTAATGGATCATTATAAATCTATGATAACAAGGCTCAGAAAGGAGTGATGGGGTGAATTTAATAACAAGAACAAGGACTATCAATGAACATCAGAAAAATAGCATGTCAGTTCTTCCTGGATACCAGATGAGGTCTCATCCCAGAGCCTGCACAGACACCGGTGTGGGACATACTGGTCTGGTGAGACAATGCTTTGTGTTCCAGTTTGGTGCAAACCCAGCCATTCATTTTCAGGTCTCAAAGGTAGCACGAGGAGTTAGACTCTGTCACTGATATCCCACACTAAACATGTTTTAGTCAGCCTAACTAACTCAATGCAGCAGCTGGTTGGAGTCCTGAACATTTGTAAATCCCTGGGTAAAGGTACAGTGGGGAAGAAAGCCTCAAAAGACAAAGCCATGCCCAAGTCAGCATACAAATAAAATCCATCTCTTGGAAAAGACTGTGGTCTCTGCTGCACAAACCAGAGAGATTTTAACCATCAAATACTTGCCCCAATACTAAAACATGCATTTCTGAATCAGACACTGAAACATGTTCCTGACTAGAGTTTTGGAACACATCCTATGTTTGGGTTAAAAGGGTCCCCATGGCTTTTGGCAGAACTTGCCAGCCAGGGAAGTAATCACCTGTGCCATAACCGGCTTGCAAGATTCTCCTCAAAGGCCTCCTCTGTGCTGGGCAGGCGCTGAGTTAAGTGGATTAGAGGGGGCAAGGGAAGGAGATGTCAGAGCAGCTGTGACAAGTATACTCTATTTCAAATGAGTTGGCAGGGGAAATAGGTCCCCAAAAGCCAAAAATGTCCAGTGAAAAGTAGAAATGCAAAGTTTGTGACTGCAAGTATTTCCGCACCTCTTAGAGTGAGCTCTGCTACCTATTGTCAGTCCTCCTTCTCATCTCTGCATTTTTATGGACCTTTGTCAGTTATGTTCCTACCTCCTCTCTGGGTTGGAGCATCACCACTAGCATTTACCAACAGTTATCTCTACGTTAATCACTCCCTACAGACCAGAAGTTAACTGCTTGCAGAATGGATTCTACAGCCCCATCTACAAAGTAGAATTGCTTTTCCACCCCAATATTCATTGTAGTTTTCACTAAGGAAGCCTCAGTGGCATTAGGGTGGTATGTGGCACAGCCCTTTTGAATTACAAGGAACCTTTTTATTTGTTATGAACACATTTGTCAACAGATTAACATTGTAATGAAGGAGCTACATGCACTACAATACGGATTTTTATTTTTTTTTTTAAATAAGCTGTTGGCAGCATGTGAACTGCAGTAATTCCACCACCTCCTTACTAAACAGCAGGGGACCAAGTACAAGGGCTTATATCACCGTGGCTACCAGGTCAGTATTAATAATGAAGGAATGTCAGTGTGACCATGGGCACCACTAACGTTCCTCAGTTCACTGCAAACATGGGAAAATTGGACAGAGCAAAAATATCTGCTATCAACATACCTGAATGCAAATGGAGGAGCTGCTACAGCAATACTATCAGCCAGGGATGTGTTCGCTTTTCAAGGGGAATATAATGTAGATAAAAATAAAGTCTACAGTTGAGGTACTAGATATTCACCCAGGGCTACTCTGCCCACTTAGTCCTTTTGTTTTGATTTAAATTTCATTTTTAACATGCAAATATCTGGGGGGACTCTAGAACCACTACCACAACAAAATCCTCACAAATCACAGGCGAGAGAAAATTTTATGTGTATCACCTGCAGCGCAAGTCCTTCCTGACCTCCCATAATTCCACAGCTTTTTCCCATAGTCTTCTCTCTAGCAACGTTAAAGAGATGCTTTTGCAGCATGCAGTATTTGGGCTGTACAAGACCCACTGACTGCAGCCAGAGCCCCCCCCTTTTTTTTTTTTTTTTTTTTACAATGAGGGGAACAAGCCTCAGTATCTCTACTGACCACTGCTGTGGCAATATGACATGGAGAAGAGATCACCCCTCTTTAAAGGAAAGAACGTAATTTTTTATCATTCCCTTGTTGCTTTCCTGACTGGACCAAAGGAGCTGAGTGCCTCCTACCTGTAAGGACTCCTAAAGATAAGTAGAGATGTTCCAGGCTGGCGGCGAAGGAGCTCAAAATTAGTCCAGTAGATGCAAGCAGCCCTCCTAGCATGATACCAACTTGGCAGGATACATGATTACTGATTAAACTCCCAAGCGGGGCTTCAAAGAAACAAATAAAGCTGGTAGTTAATAGCAAGTCCTCAGACATAGTTCATCGCAACTAACATCAAGGGAAAGGACGCAGCAGGCAAGCAGGGGAAAGCAGTGATCACAGCTACGTAGGGTGGTCTTTCAGCATCCCTTCCTATCAGAATGGTGTGAGAATCAAAAACCTTCTAAAATTATTTTACTGAAAGTTAGGATAAAACTAAAGTTTACAGTAGCTTTTTCAGCAGATCAAAGTCATTATGGAACACAGCTACTCTGAAGTTTTCAGGGTCAAGAGAGGCCACAGCAACAACCGGATACGGCCCACGCTGTTCTTTACTCCATGCTTACAACAGCAGAGACCTTCCCAACATGCAATCTGCTCTTCAGACTTCAGAAATTTGAGGCGTCCTTCCTGCAGGCTCTGTGCCAGACTTAGGTGTGAGATCTCACATCATTTGGACCATCTCCAGAGCCACCAAACCTGTCCTGAACTTCTCCTACAATGACAGTTCCCAGGTCACCCTGCCTCTACCAGGGGATGTCATCACCAGCCCCCTCCCTCTCTGCTACCTGCAATGCCAGGACAAGCTTATCCTCATCTATCTTTTTGCAAGACATGGCTGATGCAGGAGAGTTGCTATATCTCAATCCAGCTGTGTCCCTATGCCCTCATGGCTATTCTCATGGATTAACCCCTCTATGGCAGGAATAAAGCCTGAATTTTCACCTAATTGTATAATTTTGAGGTAAACCCATGAGAAACTTTAATACAGCTGCTGAATTGAGGCATATTATTCTTAGTAGCACAGAACTTCCTTTTAAGGGAAAAGAATATTTGTAAATACAAGTCTCTTAAAATGATGATGATGTGACATGATTCGAAGGCTAGAAGTACAGACTGTGCTAGCTCTCAAATATGATTCCAATCAATAGGCAAAAGAAACACGTGCTCAGTTAGCAGCTCTCAAACACAACTTGTCCCACTAGACCTTGACAAAAGTACATTTCTGGAAACTTAGATCATTTGACAAAACAAAATTCTGTTTCTTTTCTGTAGTATCAAGACACTCCCTTCCTGCCCAACTATGCTGAGGGAAGCAGCTCGGTTATACCAGACCCCAGAGAGTCTGCAGCAACCGTGTTTCCCAGCCTACTCTGATGGCTGACGGGTGTGCCAAAACCAGATGGAGCTGAAGAAAAAGCAGTCACACTTGTCGTCAAAGTGCAATACACACCACAGAGCATCGTGGCACAGTCGACAATGGAGTGGATCCAAGCTGTTCTGGCATAATCCTGCCCAAAATATGCCTGGAACTCCACAAAAAAAATTGAGATGCACCTAGGAAAGACAACACGAACAACAATCTGTTAAACCTGGGATATTTGCTTCACAGAAAGTGGTCTTGTTTTTCAGCAATAAAGAGAACCTGCTTGAAGGTCCTCTCCAGCTCCCAGGAAAATCAAATCTGTGGTTTGCCAGTATCCCAGCTGGATGGACATTTTAAAACAGTTGCAAAAGGGTATTGGAAATGAAGATAATTAATACATGAGAGACAAGACATGAAATGGCACATGCAAGTTTAGTAATCCCAACAGTACTTTATATAAAGCACTTTGGCTAGTGGGATTCAACTAGGGATGAATTCTTGCTTTGCACTGGCAACAGCTGAATCACAAAATGGTGTCCAGCTGTGATCCTAACAGGGGAATCAGGCTGATCTACAACCTAATTCAGGTAGATCAAACTGAGAGATATTACACCATGTCGATGTTTGCATGTCACTTCTATGCTATTTATTCCAAGATCCTAGACTTCAGATCCTTAAACCTGGCAGTTTTATTTTAATATATATATATTTTTAGTAGGAAACACTGCATTTATATTATATTGACTGTCCAAGGATATGCTGTCTCAGTGTCTCTCCCTCACCAGGGTGCCTCTCTTAGCTTAATATCCAGGTTCACAGGCACCAGGCTCCTCTGTCTCCAGCTGACAAGGAAGCAGCCCAGCAGCAGCTGTGGAAGCCATCTCACCCCCAAACACACACATCATGTTTGTGCAAGGCAGTGGCCTATTCCTCTTCTTTCCATTTTTGAGAAATATTTCTGAGGGGAAAAAAGAAAGGGGTAATGCCACAGCCGGCCGGAGAGACAAGCAGCAGCCCCTTTACCTCGTCACGGCCCTGGTACAGATGGTGACCAGGAAGCAGCCGGCAACGATCATCCAGCCCCAGCCGCCATCAGGTGGGCTGCTGCGCGGGGCCATGGCGCGGTGCGGCGACGCTCCTCTTCCCCGCCTCAGGGCCAGGGGCTGCCTCCTGACACCGCTGCTCGCTCGGGCAGCGCGGCCCATGGGCTGCTCGCCATCTGCAGAAGGAGAAGAAAATCAGGTAGAGAGGGGTCAGGGTATGGAGTTGTGAAACCACACTGCCTGGCTAGGAAGCGCAGCTTTGGTATATAAAGGTGAGGTTTTCCTTTCACAGTGTATTGAAGTGTGTGAGAAGCAAGACCGCGTCATCAGAATTTGTCCCCATGTCTGGTACCTCTTACCTCAGGGTAAATTTCCTCAGCAGTTGCCTCCTACCACAACAGGCTTTTCCCCATGGCTGTCCCAGTACGTACAGCCAGCTCACTGGTGCCCGCCACTGCAGCTCAGTTACGTTCAGTGGGGCTCCACCAGCACACACTAGTCCCTGGCCTGGGCTTCATTTTAAACTGCAGCCTCCGTTCAAAGCAGCTATACTTCCCGCTACACAGTTTAGTGCAAAATTCACTTTTGAGGAAATACAATGTGGAATTCATATAAAAAGAATTCACCTTTGTATGAGAAGTGAATATTCCTTGTAAAAATCAGAGTAGACCAGAGCTCTCTGACCCAAACCAGAAAGGTTACCCAGAGCTGGCCCTAAATATCACCACAGGTGAGCCTTTGAGAAGTACTCACAAGCTGCCTTCCCCTGAAATATCAGAAGGTGCACTGCAAAAAGCTTACAGAATTACTGGAAAAAAAAACTGTACACACATTGCCAAACTTAGAAGTGAACAAACTGGGAGAAAACAGAAATGCCAAAAAAAGCAAGCAAACAAACAAACAAAACATTAAAAAAACCCACAGCTGAGCTTCATTTCTTCTAGGCTATAAATGATACCCTGAAACAATGTTGTCCAGGAGGATCACTGGAGCCTTTTTAAAAAGGTTTGGTAGTCTTCTGATTTAAAAAGAGTAAGAAGCATTATCCTAACCTACGTGCTTGGCTTGCAAAGCTGATTGTACAAGGCATAATCAAGAGTTATAGGCTAACTTAAGTCAGTCTGCAAATGTTTAGAGCAGAAAAAATATGTGCAATTTTCAAAGGCAGAAGTCCAAAAGCCAATGTCTATGCTGCAGTATGAGGCACCTGAACCATTTGTAGCCTCACAATGATGTGTGTGCTTGTCAACACTTTTGAGCCGTGATTTAAGGTAGGTATATTTGAAACAGTATCCCTGAAAAATATCAGTGGTTAAATAAAATAAAAACAACACAAAAGATACCAAAAATATATGAAATTACCATCCAGTCCCATAAGCAGAAGAGACTACCATGAAATGTAGCCAGATCTTTGTGTATTCCTCAAGTACCATTTACTTGTGCCTGTGCGCTCCTCAGACTGTAAGCTCTCACTTCACTTGAGGCTAAAAATCTTGTATACAACTAGGAAAGAAAAAGGACTGTCCTATTTTCTCTTTGTATAATAGGCTTTGCTAATATTTATTTACAAGTAAATATTTGTATAAAGCTTTTAATGATTCAGAGACCAAAGCTATGTCAACTATAAGCATTAGAACATGCACTAATGCAGTTTTTATTATACTCTTCTCCTCTATTATTCCAAACATCTGTTTCATTGTAAGTTAAATAGTGCAATAAAGTTTTTGCAAAGTCTGTATTCTCTGTGTTTATACGGAGTCTAGCACAATAGGGATCTTCGTTGCATCCTGAAGTACTATCCCTATATAACATGCACTAATGAATTAGAAGAGAGCTCACTTATGATAAAAAGAAAATCTCTAATGACCGGTTTTACTCGTCACTTCCATGGCTCTGGAAAGATACACATTGCTCCACTCTGATCATATAAGTGCTTCACTCTTTATAGAAAGAATAGGTCACATCTCAAATGGGACATCTGACATAGGCACAGTTTGGATCACGTAGCAATGGTCACAGCAGCTCAGAAAGATCAAACAAAGTCACAGCTGCAACTATCAGAGCTTTTGTAAGCAGCTCCAAACCTGGTATCTCATGCATGCTCCTAAGTGACTGTAAAGGGTCCCAGCTGGACGCAGTCTTTACAAGTTAATTCCCATAGCTGATAAGAATAAAACACATAAAGCAAAGGAGATCCAAATGAGTTTAAGATTTCAAACTATACCTTCAAGGTGTTCAATTGCTAGGACTCTGGTATGTAAAAGATCATTGAAAGTTTCAGAGTGGAGACAGGACAGTTTTCCTTTTCTGACACAACTTTCCAACGTGTAGCCAAATTTGCTTACAAGCTTACATGGCTTTCTAAGCAGCTTTTGCAGATGCCCACGTGTCCAGAGGACATCACTGGCCTCCTCACAAGCCCTGTGGCTTTTTCCTTGAAGTGTAAAGTCCATTTTTTGACTTCACCTATTTGCTTCAAGACAAACAAACAACGCTATATGGACCAGTGCATACCCACACCCTTCTTCCCCATTATGTTCTGAAACAAAATCTGACACAAACAAAACTTGCTCTGCCTTGAGGAAGCACATGGACAAATAGAGGAGTAAAGGTAAACCAGATGGGCTCATGCAGGAAGATAAGAAAGTATGTGTGTAGGCAAGGAAGTATAGCATTATTCACAAAATTTATGTTAAAAGTCCATTAGAGAAGCTGAAAAAGCATCAGAAGTTACAGGATTCCAGGCGCATGATACAGAGGACACATCCATGGACTTGCTACTTGATGCCCACGTTCTGTATTTGCCTTCCAGCATGCACGACAGATTTGTTAGCAGACCATACATCTTAAGTGCTGAATCCATCCCTATGATACAATTTTGCAGGGTGTACTTTACTTTTGGAGTGAGCTGACTTGAACTAATGACTAGTTCTTGATTTTTTAACTAATAGGGTCAATTCTGCATCCCTGTCTGCATAGCTCCAAGCAGCAACTGTCTGACGGTGAAGGCTGTCTCATTACACGATTCTTCATTCTGGATCAGTAAATGACCAGGGCATAAAAAAACAGTACAATTTGATGCAAACAACAACCACAGCCCTGTCTCCCTGTCTATGCAGATGGAAAACAAAATTCAACACTTCCATAGGTATCTGCTTCTAACCTAGCCGCAAGAAAAGCGGATATCCAATCTAGCATGCAGCCAGAGTGTCACAGATAGATTATACCCTGGTTTGGCAACGAAGCCTCCCATTGCAACATTACCCTGACAAATTCATTTGAACAAGCACAGCAAGTACCAAGCAGCAACCACACTTTGCATCCAACACTAGGGGCCTCAAAGATGGATTTATTACAGGTTTAATATGTTACGTTCAAGTGCCTGGGTTATGGAATAGCCCATGACAATCCATGACAGCTGCCTGAATTAATAGTGCACTGATGAAGTGCCAGTGATTTTGCTTGAAGTTTTGCTGGCAATCACAAGTAATGCAGTTTGGTGGAGTTTGCAATAAGCACATGATACACCACAGAGGGACCCTATTCAATGCAGATGTACCTCTGCAGCACTTTCGTAGAGTCTTGGCAAGGCAGGGATTCTTATTTTGGATCTGAGCAACATATTTTGCTGCCCCTCCTGGAAGGATGAAAATTGTATTTCAAATTCTGGTTATTAAGGGTGGAAGAGGAAGTTCCAGAAATGTCAGATGAGATAACAATAACCCCGATTTATTACGTATGTTGTAACAAAGTAGAAATATACACACAGTCTTTCAGAGGATTCAACAGTCTCCAAATGGAAAGCCCTAGCTATTTTTAATGCACATACAGCAAAAGCTGGGTGCTTGGTCCTCAGCCTAGGTCCCTGACCCAACTTCCCAAGCAAGCTTCGATAGGGTCTGAGACCCCAGGTAACAAGTGTGCTAAAAGCAAAAATGCTAAGAATTTGATGACATATCAGGCTAAGCAAATATTGATTAGGTATTTAGTTACATGATCACTTGCTGTTATTTTCAGAGATCCCTGCCTGCTAACGCACACACACATGAACATCAAACACTTAATGAGGCTACCGGCAGCTGAAAACAATGCCATTATGCAAACACAACAACAGGCCATCCAACCTTCCCACAGCAGGACCTGTGCAAACAGTCTCCTTGACTTCACGCTCCCTTCAGGGAGTATTGTGCCTGCCATAGCCACCGAACTAATAGGTAAGCTGTTGAGTTAAATAATCACCTGCTTTCTCACTGTGCGTGCCTAATAAGCACTTAGTATAGCACCCTAACAGATTTATGCTGAGATTAGAAAACTTCACTGGCTTACACCCTGACACTGTTTTCTAAGTTTCCATACCATGGACAGTACAGATTGCAGACTGCACATACTTTATCTGGGGAACCGTGTCCTCCTCCCTTCCCAGCCCTACCTTAGTTCACTCTCGTGTTGTATCCTTCCTCAAGCTTTCTGGTGCAGCATAAGACCCAAATTATCTATCTGTTCAACCTTTAGCACTGTAAGGCCTGATCCCCACTTGCAGTCCTGGCTGCTGCTGTAACACACTTCATCCACACATAAAGCTCCTGCTGCTTGCTCTAGCTGAAGACAGCAGGGTTGAAAGAAAAGCTCATGAAAGAGCTCTACTTGCACCCTTTGTCAGGCAATGCTCAGTCGAGCACTACATAAATGTGCTTTGCCATGGGTTCACAGAAGGCAGCAGCGGGGTGAAGGGGGCAACCAATTCTGCTGATACCTAAGGAACTCTCAGTTACCCTGGCAGCTCACAGAGCAGTGACTGCTTCTGACATTAACGCGTTAGGCTCTGACGTGGGAGGAGAATTAACCTATCCCTTACTTCAGCAGCTGTTTTTGAGAACCCTGCGAAGAAAGCAACTGCTCCTGAGAGCATCTCCCCTACCGTGCCTGCTCAGCCAGCAGCAGAAAGGAGTGGGCGAAGCTACTGAGAAAGTACCGGGTTAATCCTGCACCTCGCCACGTGGTGCCTCCTGCAAGGGAAAGCAGCGCAGAAATCCACGGCAGCCTAGCAACTGCCCTGCGCACAGCCCGCTGCTGCTGACCTCCTAAACGTGGGAGCAGGCAGCAAAGCCCTCACTGCCCCCTCCGCACACCGCTCCTGCCACTGCAAAGACCTTTTTTAAACAAACTTGCTGAATAATGGTGTTGCTACAGCACGAAACAAAGGCGATGTGAGCAAGGAAGCATCGCTGCTCCAAGGAGCACCAGGTGCATTCGTGCTCGTCTGCTTGGGGTCAAGCTGCGTGACTTGCAGCACTGATGTACCTGGGCATCGCCGTCACCTCAAGAATCACCACCTAACCTGCTGTGCAGCCTGGAGGCTCTCTGAAAATGCTTTGTTTTGAGCAGGCAACTAATTCAGATGAAAACGTAGGCATGCTGGCCGAGTGCCCACAGCAGGAGCACGCAGCCCCTGTGCCCAGCCTGGGCTCTCACCCCCTCTGCTTTCTGCTCCTCCGCACCAGCCTGGCTACACAAAGTTCAAACAGCTGCACGTTAAGATGACTTTGCAATTCCTTTCAGAACTGCATGAAAGGATTTTGTGTAGTTTATCCCAAAGGAGTTGGCTCAAATCTAAGTACCAGCATAAATAAGCATGGGATTCAACAAATTCTTACCTGTTTGGCACCATAGAAATGTGCATAACACAAGGGTTTTCTTTCTGGATCAATGTAAAATTGAAATGCAGAGATATACATACTCTGTACGTGCCATTCACTACCTTCACAGCAAGGATGGTTGAGCTGGGCCTGAGAAACTTGTGCCAGTCTGCGTATGAATGCCAGGACACGCTCCCAGAGCAGATTTATTCACACAAAGGAATTTAAACTCTGTTTTCTTGTGAACAGCAATGTACACAGCTTTCAAAGTCACTTGGAGAACATTCGTGCAGAATAATTTTATGAAGAACAAGTATAAAGCGGCCTAGGTACAGCTGGAGAAAATCCATTAATGCTTAGACTGAAAGGTAATGGAACTGTGGATGCTTGCTACATTTACCCTATTCACCGAGCTCCAGGACAGTTTTAATATTTTCCTACATTCACCCTATTTACATAGCTGTCTAGGATAGTTTTACTGTATTTCTTATTTATCCTTAAGATTGTACCAAGCATTAATTATTTGTAGGCTTTTGCTACGTTTATATATGTTAACCTCTTGCTTTAGTTTTCTTATTTTCTGTGCTGTTTTCTCATTTTCTGTGCCATTTTCTCCAACTGCTGCACCTTAATAAAAAAAAAAAGAGAAGAAAAGAAAAGAACTACAACTGAAGAACAGAAAGGGCACAGAAGGAGCAACACAGGATGGGAGAGGGGGAAAAAAAGAAAAATGTTAAAGAACGGAGAGAAACATTGCCACAGAGCATGTACAATGGACCACGAGATGTGTAAGGTTAAATATCTGCTGAGGTCAGACCCCCCCCTTCCCCACTGAACAACGCTGTCCGTCCTTCTGTCCCCCAGCACAGGCTTGCCAGCCCCTTGCCTCACTTCCTACACGTCACCACACACAGCGGAGCACATTCAAAGGGGACACAGTATTTGATAGGAGCACCGAAGATGCTGACAGCTGCACAAGTGTCAACTGCATAGTGTAGGAAAAGGCACTTTTTCAGCCTCCTTTTGCCTTCCCCCCCCCCCCCAGCAGCTGCATGCCATGGTAGGCACTTCAGTCAGCAGTGTGGCAGCCAGCTAAACTCCACGTTGTTCTTAAATACAGGGGAAGTAAACACTCTTTAATTCTGTACAGCTCTTAGGATTCAAAGGTTATTTCTAATCTAGTATTTTTTTCCAATAAAGAGCTGTCCCATTCTGCACCCTGGGTCAGCTATTTAACTGGAAAAGAACAGCTTGTTTTGACTTCAGCTGAGGCTATTTATCAAGAATTGCACGATTATGACTTTGACTTGTTTCAAAATGACCCGAGAGGTCCCTTCCAATCCCATGTTCCTAAATAAAAATAACTCCATTGAGCATCTCAAGGCTGCTGATCTATAGCCTCAGCTTTCTTCTCTGCTTAAAGGTGGCTCTGTCCAATCTTCAGATAAAGCCACAGTGAATGCTTTCCTGGTAGGACTGGTAGACTGCTCCACTGAAATCATCTTGGGGGAAGACAGAAATTTTGATGATTATGGGTATTTATAAAAACTAGGCAAACATTCAGCTTCCCAATAAATCTTCATAACTTCAGTACCTCCCCAGCAGTGCTACAAATGGTTACCACTCTCCCGAAAGTTCATTTAGGGAATTATACCAGAAACAAAGTAAACAAATAATAAAATAAATTAAGAACAAGAACAACACCCAACGACCTGACTTCTTTTAATTGATGCCACCACATTAAGGCAAGAGGCTTACTATGCAGATTGCAGTAAGTGCTTCACTCTTTTTCTAGAGACCTACCTACAATGTACCAGAATCAATCTGGATACTCTACTCTGCACATCTTTAACACCTTTTCTTTTTTTTTTTTTTTTTTTGGGGGGGGGGGGGGGGAAGGGGTAGGGAAGTTCCCTATGATATTAATTAAGAACAACATTAATAACATACTTGTATTCTGGAAGTACTTTAAGTTTTCTAATCAGGAAGCAAGTGTCACGGTGCTAGGCATCATACAAACATCTACTAGAACTTGCCCGCCATCCAAAACGTATCAGTATAGAGAAGACGGATCGTGTGAGAGTGATGCTTATTAGCTCCCATCACTCGGGATGCTGATCAGCAGACAGAGCTCATTTGCTTGAGTTTCTGCATACAGGGGAGGCAGATTGCTACTGAAGAGGACAGACTGGTCAAAGCCCAGGTGTGGGCACAGGAAAAACAACAAGGAAAGCAAAGGGATACCGAAAAGCTGGTAGAGGAGGGAGACGTCAGAGAGGGGCACAGATGAGTATGGTGGTGCAAAAAAGGGGCAGAAGTTGAGAAAACTCATCAGCACACACCTGTAGCAAGGCTGTGGTCATGCATGTTCCAGACAACACGTACTTCCTTGCTGAAAGAAGAGCTCTACTAATGCTAACTGACAGCCAACAGCTCCACTGCTGGGGGGGAACGTTGCCGTCACTGTCTCCATTTTAACATCCTTCTCTTCCCTTCCTGCAAATAAGTGAGAATAGACAAAATTTGTTACAAAAAATATCAGGAAGCCTTTTGGGTAGGAAAGGATGAGTCCCTACTGCACAACAACTGCAGTTGCACAGAACTTCTGCAACAAACTCATGGAAGTTTTGGTGTTGAGAAGCTGCTGAGGACACATGGGGAGCATAGGATAGCGGCAGAATTCTCTAATGCTAATCATTCCCCTATGCTTACCTCATATTTATTTCCTATAATTATTTTTAACACATGGTGGGTAGGTAATGGTTGTGGAAGGTTTTTGTTTGTTTTCACAATTACCTACACATTTATTGATTTATAATTATGTGGCATTTATCTCCTCCTTTTAAGATTGTTAAGGTGTCATTAAAGGTGACTAATTATTTTATTTAACTTTCTTGTTTACAGTTAAATTTTTAAGTATGTGATACTCCAACCACTTTCAGTCATCCCTATCAGAAATGCTCTTCTCTGGATCAGGCACTTAATAAAATATTATATCTTTGAATAAACATTAAGATAGTTGTTTGGAAATGCTGAAAAGGCTTTTTATTCAAAGTGGCCTTCAGCTGACATTTTTCCCATATCTGGTATATTATTTTTTCCACCTTCAGGAAAATCTTGTCCTGAGAAAGGACACCGCTGCAGAGCTGCCACCAACATGTGGGAACAGGACATTTTTTTCCCCAGATTGTTGCAGTCAGTTTGAGGAAATCATTGCTCTCACCTTCTTTTAGTGATGCTGCACACTGGATTCTGTACTTGTGTGAGAGGGATCCAAAAATCCTCTTTGAATTAGCTGGAGATGGCCTGCTAAAGGAGGGAGGTACCAAACTAATGCTCTTCAGATCCCTCTGGAGAAAACTAGCAGTTTCTGGAGAAACACCCAGCAGTGCCCAGGCACGAGACAGAGAACAAGGCTTCCTGCACACACCTGGAGGGGAAGCACCAAGGCCACCCAGCGTAGGTCCCTGGTGGGGGTGTCACAGCCTGGGAAGGTGCTGGCAAATGCTCAGCTTGGGAAAGCTGCAGCCCAGCACTCAAGCACTCCTTGGCAGAGAGGCAGCCAGAAAAGCAGAAATGCCCTCACCTAGAAATCTTGGTGATAAACTTACAGAAAATGTATTCTGAACTCTTTCACAGTTGTTGTCCTTTCATCCTTTGTGTTTATGGAAGGGCCTTATTCAAGCTGTGAAAAACTAATTTGGTTTGTAATGCCCTTGAGGTTCATGTCTGGGTTTTAGTGAGATGAGGAGCTGTACTTAAATACCTTTCTGTCCTGTTGTTTTAGTGCTCAGAGCCTGAGTAGCTTTTTTTTTTTTTTTTTTTTAATAAAAAAGACAATAACTCCCACAAAAAAAAAAATAGTCCGCACTGTTAATTTGCAAGATGTCAGTCTTACAGAATTTCTTTCTAATAGAAAGGCAGAGAACATTTTAGAAACCCAATCCTGCACCTACAGAACGAGCTATCCAGAAGATTGCCTCTATTTATCTGATGTTCTAGGGCTGCTATTAATGTCAATTTGTTTTCTTTTCCTCAATACGCAAGACTTGTTTGCAAAAACTAATCAGGCATGAAAAGGCAAGGCAGGCTATTTCCTTTCATTCACACAAGCTTCTGTTTCAAAAGAAACCTATTAGGGTAGTTAATGCCATATGTGCTCTTCTACTGGACAATACACACCGTATGACACCAGAAACTGTCACCATGACCATTATTTTTCTTGGAAGGCTTACAGCTGAAACCATGAGCCTTGTAAAACTAACACTTTTAATCCCAAAGCCCCTGGTTTTTATTTTTTAATAATAATACTGTGTAATTACTGCATATACTATGGTATGTTACTATAATTCCCAGCAGTAATGGAAGAAAATATCTAATATGGGATATATATATTATATATATGGTATATATGGATATATACTTTAATGGGCTGTTTCAAATCAGCATTAAATCACCTAAATGCAACTGAGAGCAGTACCATGCACAATGTACACACACACTGTATATCATGCAGGGGGGTTGAATCTCGATGATCTTTGAGGTCCCTTCCAACACAAGCCACTCTGTGGTTCTATGAATATGAACATGAGGAAGTATGTGAAAGAGTTAAATGTACACATTTCAAAATACACAGCCAGGCAACGCACATCGAGTTTTATTCTAAGGACTTCTAAGATCCTGAAGTGATGGCTTTTCAAAGCATCAGAGTCAGGCCTGGGCTTCACCTCACAGAAACATTTTTCTGCTTAACTTCACATTTGGGGCAATTTACAGCCAATGGTATGAAGATAGAAAAATAATTTGTGTACAGATATTGGTATAATAAATCTTTTACATGAGTGGCTTTAATGAGGCCTCAGGAACAAAGCAGGACAAACAACGAGGATCCCATCTGAGAAGGCCCATTTGAGTCTGGAGTTGTGTCTGGGTGTGACGGTGGAAGTCTTGAGCCTTCTCAGTCTGACTGATAGACCACAAATCACACGAGACATACATTGGTCTGACAAGCACAATTTCAATGATCTTGTTCCCACACCAGACTGCTGTAGAGTAACCACTTGGTCTCCTAGCTCATGAAAGAAAACATGAGCAACGCTGCAGGAAACCTCTGTGCATGAACAAACCGCACATCAGATCAGGCAAAATTTGCTTACTTTTCCTTGCTCTTGAAGGAAATTACAATAGCAGGAACACCGTCTGGGAGAAGCGATGGGCAACAATACCTTAGCTGAAAGATCAGCTGTGACTGGCAGATTGGTGCTCTGAAACGTGGGGCTCCTCAGCCAACATGTCTCGTTAGAAAGGGTTGGAAACACCACCAGTGTCATCTTTTAAAGCTAGCCGCAGAATAAGAGCAGAGAATAATGAGAGCACCTACACTAACATATGGGATGGGTAAGTCATCGAATAGTAAATTTTCCATATCCAGCATGCACAATTTTGATTCATGTAACAGCTGACATTTTTGGCTATAACTTCACTTGCAGCAAGCTAGTTAGTGCTGAGAAACAAACACAAGTTAAATCTCGATTGTAAACGCATGGGAAGTAAAACAAACACACACAGATGCTACGGGAAACAGCAGCAGAGACAACAATTTACAATCCTTTAACTCAGAGATGATACGATGTCTACAACAGTCGACAGAGAGTACAGAAAAACTTTAAGTGTCACATTTTGAATGAGAAAAAAGCAAAACAATCATCATTTATTAATAACACCGTATGAATTTTCACATGAAAAGTAATGAGAACAGTGACATGAACGCTCACATCTTGGCCAATCTTTCTGGAAAAACGTGTGTTTTATTTGCTTAAAAATTCCCTCTGTAACATTAGAATTTTTCTCCTTCAGTCATATGTGTTATCAGCATCTGATGCCATATAAGCATAAATATTTACTCTGGAGACTTTCCCCATTTTAATAGCAGGCAAAACATTTCATGCATAGATCAGTTCAGTTGAGAGCAATTATAAATAATTTTTCTAAGATTATCTGGAAACCCTAGGCTTCTTAACCAGTCTAAGGGTAGCCAGAGCCCTATCTGCCACGAGGATAAAATCACAGCACATGCTCTACACCTTTTAAAAAAAGGTAGGAAATTTCAGAAAATGACAACACAGCAGCTACTAAGCTGGGAAGGAAACATCAAATACTACAGTGAAAGACAGGGAAATGAATCGAGGTCAAGAGGAAAAAAAATATCAAAAAAGACACTGTTTGCTATACAAAAAAAAAAAAAGGTGTTATCTCTGACCAGGAAGAACATATTTAGCTACAGGCACATCATGAAAACATGCATCTACTCACAAGTAACAGTTTGTCTTAGTGAAATCACACACTGGAAGTTAACAAACAACTGACACATCTTGAGCAGATCAGCACATTCTTCATGCTCTGTCTTCCATTCAGCCTCACCAAGCTGTACTTCAACTAGATCCAAAAGCTTATTTTAGCTCTTAGGAAATCTTTATAGCTTCAAGAAAAGTGCCTCTGCCGAGCGCATATTGGTGCAGCTGCTCAATTACCTCATTTTCAGGAACAAGCAGCAAGAACTTTCCATGCTACTTAAGGGTGTAATTCTGCTAATTATTATTGCAGCCCAAATCTGCAGTTTCCCAGTGTTAAGGGACATCTCTCTTCATATAGAATGTGGGCTTTTTGTTTTATTTTGGTAAGCAAAACATGAAAAAATTCCTGCCTCATTATACATGTTTTACCTTTGCTCTGTAGCTTTTAAAACAGCTGGAAATCTGATTTATATTTTCATTTTTCTCTGATGTTCCTGTACAGCTCCTCAGCTTGCATCCTCTCAGCTCCATACATACACCAAACTGGCAGCAAGCAGAGTATTTGAGTAATTTTTCTTACAAACACACCTATGTTCACATTTAAGGAACTTATGTGTTAACTGGAGAAAATGCTTAAAAAAAAAAAAAAATAGCCAACCACACAAAGCAAGGGTTTGGCTTAACTCATAAATAGAAACCAAGGACGAGGTAAGTGAGAGGCAGCTCTGAAACAAAGAACCCAAGGGTGCCTCTGGCACAAAAACCAACCTGTAAACAGGGAGGAATGGAACATTAGAAAAGAAAAGAAGGTTGAGTTACATTAGGAGGAATGAGACAGTACACAGAGAAACAGGAAACCAGTTTCCCCAGATCATACCTTGTTTTTCTTTGCTCTTCAACGGCTACGCTGAAAAGGCACACGTAACTACAACAGAGGAAAACAGAGCATATGGAGCAGCAAGACAAGACATTGGGGAGTTATCTCGTTATGTGTTAGAGAGTGATGATAAGAGGGCCCATAAATGGCAAAACTTTAAAGGACTTGAAAAGGGAAAAGAGAGAGAGAAAGCCTGATGCTATCTAATAAACAAACTAGAAGTGTATCTAAGAACCAGTCACAAAAGAATTGATAAAAAAGCTCCATGTCCTCTTCCTGTTAAACCCAGTCCTCCCAGTCAGAGCCGCAGAGCATTTACAACCACAGCTCAGCCTGCCAGAGATCCCATAAAACACCCGATCGCTCCTATCAGCAACTCGCAAATGGAAACATTTCAGAAGGGAACTATGCAGGCTCTGCTGCGTAACGTGGCCCCATAGACCAACTGCAGGCCATATATCACAGCACCCTGAACTGCTGCTCAGAAACCACCGCAACAGAAAGTTTACAAAACCAAACATCTGGCTAAAAAAAAAAAAAATCAAGAAAATATACTAAATGTAAGTATGGGTTTCCAAGCTGGTACTGTTCTACAGGAGTCAGGAGAAAAGTAATATAATTATAATAATCCTGGATCCTCTCTCATCTTCTGACATTACTGGTCAAGGAGCCGTGACGAAGACGTGCATTTGTTAGCTGTTCAGATGGGACTGTCACGAGTGTACTGTTTGGTCAAAGTCTCACCACATATGTGACAACTCAGGAACCAAAAGGCAAGAGATTTTAAAGGAGGACTCAACAGATATCCTCTTATCCTTTTATTCCAATGAAATTTGTAATTGTTCTTTAACTAGATCCCATTATTGATAATCCTTTCAGTGGGATCAGTTTCACTTTAAACAGCCTATTATACAGGATGACATAAGAAACAAAAATAGCTCAAGAATGCTCAGATAATAAAATAATGTCCAAAAAAATGTTTTATCTTGATACACAGAGGATGATATTAAATTCTTTAAAAGCTTAAAGTCTATTCCAGGTGAAATGAAAAGTGATTTTTTTCTTTTTTTCAATAAACTTCTATTTACAATGGAAATTTACCCTATCTAAGGGATAAACTATTAGAGAATTTTAATAATTTAATGCTCAATCTTCTGAGTTACCTGAAAGGGCAACCTGGGGTATCTCAAAGAACAGTTGTTACAGGGAACTCTCGGTTTAAGATCATTGATAGCAAAATAATGAAAGGATAACCTTGAACTCATGTCAGAAATGGTAAATGAACATTAAAGGAAAATTCAGTTAATATCTTAGCTCAGTTGAGAGAAGTTTTCTTTTCCAGTTAGGCAACACCTGTATACGGAAACACTTCGTTATCATCTTCTGCCTATGAACCTACTTTCTGAGCAAAGCTCTTTTCAGCTTGCACGCTCACATCCTGCACTGTTGGATCATTCTTCCTCTTGCACATGCATTTGTTAGGTTGTATTAGATAAACTTGAAATGACTATAACTTCAAATTCAACTGAAGACTTCTTTTTTTTAATCAGTCCTCAAGTGCCAGCTGATTTCATTTTCCTCCTTCACAAGCACCCTAAAACACTCCACTTGTTTTTACATGTTTTTCTGTCACCACCTGCACACCCTCTTGATTTCATTTTTCCCCCACCCAGTTTTTAGTTAGCGCCTCAGTACAAGCTGCATAGTCCTCTACTGTCAGGAGGCATTTGTACATAGACAACTTCATTTACTCGTTACATTCTCTAGGAACAATAAAATTAACATCACCTAATTTTCAAGGAGTTTGGCAAATGAGTAGCTCCAGGTACAACCTTTACACAAGTGTTTCCCAAAATTTACTTCCTCATCTAGCTACAGAACAGCCAAGTTTCCCAATAAGAGTCCTCTGCAGTTATGCCTGAGATACCCATGCAAGAGCTCTTGTGTGAAAGATTTTATTATCCCACCTTTTCTGGCAAAAAAAAACCAAAAACAACAAAACAAAACAAAACAAAAACAAACAAAAAAACAGAGTTTGGAAACTCTGACATGCCATTTTAATATCGGCCATGCGTGGGCTGTTTCTATGTAGTACGCGCCACAAGCAAAAGGCTTCATTATATTGTGTGGGTTTCGGCTCCCAGAAGATTAATCTCAGCTCCATTAGCTTCATTAAGAATAAACTAGCTGTGTGGGATATTTCTGTTTATTCTCTTCAACTTGCTGCTCCATCAGGCTAAATGAAATTGACATCGATAGAATGAACCACAAACAAGAAAAAGGTGAAACGCTGGCCTCCTGACTAGTAGAGCACAGTGGGTCAGGTACGGGAGGATTTACAGCACATCCTCAATTAGCGGTTCTCTCTTGCATCGCCTTGCTGTGCTGTCCCACACACTCTTCATGCAGGTGCCTAAGCAAACAGAAATGGTAGCTGTTCAACACTTGGGCCCTGTGCTGTGCAGCATCAAAATAAAGAATGGGGCACAGCAATACAGAGCTTGCTTCTTGGCTGGGCTGCACACGGATGTCCCTCCTGCAAAAGCTCACTGCTCTGCCAATTTACGTGGCAGTTATGTGTCAATTTGCAAAAATGAAAAGCAAGCTTACCAAAACAATTGTTCTCCAATTACAGCCCATTTTGACTGTTGAGATTTTTACATGTTTAGGGTGGAAGCCTGGCCCTTTCGGCACGTAACAACACAAACTGCGTATTTCTGCAGTGAGCTTGAGGGCCCTTTGTGATGGCGCATTCAGCACATACTTCGTCCAGGGGCAATTTCTCTGCTATGATCATGTGCTATTGTGTGGCTGCTACATTTCCCAAATACTTCGTGTTTAATGTGACCTAAACATCAGATGCACGGAGAAACAGCCTGAATCATTTTAGATGAGGAAACAAAATACTAATTCCGTACTCAACAATGAAAACTGCCTTTTTTCAAGAAGTCCTAGATGTTACTGGAACACAACACCGATACATCTCAAGTAGAGAAATTACCTGGTCATGGTGTTCTCAGTCCCTTCACAAGGGGAAGCGCTGCTGGCTTCAGGGGGCTAACCCAGCTCAGCCGATTTCCGTGCTGATATTCAGTCTACCCACAGGAACACTTTTTCCAGTCTCTTCCAAAAAACAGAAGCACTTTTGCTCATCAGCTTTGCTACTTCTGACATCATTCTATAGCTGCACCAAGGAGCATTCAGACTAATTAAAGAAATGCCATTTCAGAACTTTAGTAAAGACGGAAAAAGGGAATCAGCAGACAGAGGATACTTCGTAAAGAAATTTCCCAAATGCCTATTGCCTTCATCCAGGAAAAGCATTCTTGGTTTGGTTTGTTAGATTAAGCAGATCAGATAGAGCAACTTTAAAGTTTTTTCTTTGTTGTTGTTGTTTTTAAAGTCTAATTTAAAGGGAGACTTGCATGAAAGCTGGGTGCCCAACAGGTACAGCTAATAGGGAGAGAATTCTCCAGTACCACGTTGCAGCACAGGACATGGCACAAGACATGATCATGGTGAAAAGAGATGGGCAGCAGTCTGTTATCCAGACTGACAGGGTCTCATCTGGAAAACTGCAATTCACAAAACACGAACAAACAAAAAAAATCTCTCTAAAAAAATGAAAAGCTGCTTCTAATGAGGAGTGTAACGAGATCGGCACACTCAAATGGGAATGTCACTTCCAATCAATTCCCTGAGCACCACTCAAAACGTTAGGTTACAAATTCAAAAGTTAAACCCTGTAATGAAAAATACAACTTCTGCACTGCCACCCAGTTCAGTACTGCAATGCATTTTAAAACCAAGAATGGATATTTATTGAACACTGACACTGAGCCACACCCGCAGAGACAAGGCTGAGCGTGATGTCGCTACCTAGTCCAGCAAATTACAGCCTAAATCACAGAGACTGGCTGCAGCATTTCAGGCTGAATATGGGAGCCTCCAAAGAAGAGGAACAAGCACAGAGATGTTACACTTCCATGTACCCAGGTGCCTTGGGGAAAGCATATGGGTAACGCCCAGGATTTCATGCGGGATCACACAGCCCATAGCAGTATCATCCAACTGGGACAGCATTGAGAGGGGCTGGGGTAGGGATCACAGACAAACAGTGCACAGCCCTGTCCCATCAGCTTCTGAACTGTGTACCAACCAGCAGGTTACCTGAACAAGTTCCAAACACCCCTCTTGAGGGGGATTGATGTTGTCAGCCATGAATACTTGGGGATTTAAGCCCCAAAACTGACAGGAGCAGGAGGTATTTGCCTACATCGACAGACTACATTAAGAAGCTTTGCGTGGTCTTCAAGAATCTCTCAAAGCCAAACAAGTTCAAGATGTGAGTACAATGAACATGCTAAGACAAGACTTACTAAATACCATAACAGCACCCAAAAATGCAGGAGGGACACATTATTTAGGAAACTCAACAGCACCACAGACTCCAAGAAACCCCCAGAGAGGCGAGGGAAAGATCCCACTTCCCTCATTTGCATTTCACATCTGGGAAATTTGAGTCATCACGTCCACATTGGTATAAATCCAGAAACTGCAGGAAGGAAGGAAGGAAGCTTTGAACTGGGGGGGAGGGAGAGTGAAAGAGAGGGGACTGTTTCCATTCTGAACAAAGAGAGAGCAAAGTCAGCACTGTCCTGCTGAGGACTGTGGGTGAGGACTCAGATTCCCAACTTCAAAACTACTTACAGGTCCTATGCAGAGGAGAGGATGCAAGAGTTAGGTAGTTAGCTGGAACATCTCCAATTTTGTACCCCAAACCTGCCCCAAGGATTCTATGAAACAGATGAGAAACACCTCTCATTGTTGAAAGACAACATTTTCTTCTTCTATTTGTCTCCCAACTGGAGCTTTGCTTCCAACTTTTTAATCAAGAATTTAAATTTCTTTTACTGTACTTTCATCTGCATTCTTATCTAATGCTCGAAGTAAATTCAAACACGCACACTGCTAATCCAGAAGAAGTGGAGTATAAATGGTGTGTACACGCAACCCCCCAAGGACACTACCAAACAGACAGCTAAGGAAACCCAGAAGTTTGGTCATGTCTCTTGGCAAGCTGTGGACATCATTTTGATGGTAACACTAAGTGTCAGGACCAGGAGAGACATTGAAAAGCACAGGCCAGCTCGCATCTAACAGAAGGAAAATGTGCAATTCCCAGTCCCTCCCAGAACGCACACACAACTCTGCAAGTTGGATGGGGCTTTGAGCAGCCTGGTCTCGTGGAAAACATCCCTGCCCGCAGGCAGGGGGGTTGGAACTAGCTGAGCTTTAAGGTCCCTTCCAATCCAAACTGTTCTGTGACTGGGAAGGGAAGGGTGACAAATTAGTTTTCCATAGATAACCAGTGAGTTAAGACAACAATAGTGTACCTTATAACTACATATCCACATCTGGCTAAGGGCTGCATTATTTCTGGATACTGTTACGATGATCTTCTAGCAGCAACTGACATATCACCATTCAGAAAGCACTCAAGGGTAATATTCCACAGAACCCTAACAGATTCTTGTGATAACCACAACGGTTAACGAAAATCAATGTTTAATAGGTGTTTTCTAGGAGTACAATTTATCTCACATGCATTGTTTTTACAGTAATTGTAACTCAATTCACTTAGGTGGACTTACCCAACTTACACTTTGCACCAACTTGCAAATCCATTTCCTGGTGCATACGAATGTGGAGACACATCCAAAACATATACCAGGCATAAAATACATGTGTGTAGCAATGGTCTCCTTTACATCCGTTCACACTTCTGTTATTTACATCACACCCTGAAACAACACTCATACCGAAGCCAATGAAATTATCTTACAATAAAACCATCAGAAAAGGAGAGAAAGGGTCCAAGAATCCCTTCATAAAATGCAGTAACTGACTAAAAGCAAACACTAAAGACATTTACTGCCTTCTCAGTTCATTACCCCATCAAATGAAACAAGCAGAAACTAATAAATATGACATACCAAACAAACGGCAGCAGGAAAGCGCTGCTTCATTTGTTAGAAGTGCCAAGGAACGGAAGCAAGCATACACTGCTGTGTGGGTAGCCAACAACTCTCCAACACTGAACCACAGCTGAGAAGCAACTTTTCAATGGCTTTTGTGTTGTATGCAAAGTAAGCGATTAAATTTACTAATGAAGAGTAAATTCATCCCAGCTCACTAACAAAATACATTATCTCGTTCCCCTGAGGCAGAACTACAATCCTCAGCTGCCACAGACTCTGGGGAAGAAGGCTGCCACAAATTGCTGGCTCATCTTACTACTGAGTGTTATTTTGCTGCCTAAGCAATGATCTACTGCTTCTAGGGCCAGCACAGCTTTAAATTCAGCAGGGATGAAATGATGGATCTTGTCTTTCCAGGGAAAGGAAAGATGCTGCATGTACCACCAGGCTGTTCCCTGGGTTCTACAGGATCCTGATCAGTGCTGCCACAGCACCTGTGATAGTGCCAGATGGGCATCATCTAAACAGCCAGGCAAACAGCACCAATCCTCCCTGCAGTGCTGAACATAGAATGCTTCTTCCAAAAGCAGGAGGATGAGGAACCTTAGCTCCAGAGGTTTTGTACTCAGTAAACAGCCCCTGAAAAACATCTGACTCCCAGGTGAGCTGAATGAGACCCCATAAAAGAAAACACAGCTGCCATTTCATGAGCTGCCTACATTTGTGCCTGCTTCCCTGATGCACGAACTGCACGAGCCTGTTGCATTCAGCAGGAAATAGCTGATGTCCCTGCTTACACCGACCTGTGCATGCAGTAAGATGGGAAGAACACAGAATTGCACACTGCAAACCCCTTTCGGTCAGTGCTGCTGTAGCAATGCAGGTGCTGCAGGATTACAAGGCACAGCACAAAGCTGGGTAACTGCAAGCACCCAGCCCATGGAGACCCTCACCATAGTGAAGGCTGTGCACAGGCTGCAGAACTGCATTCAAAACCCCAACTAGAGCCCTGTCTTGCTAGAAAGATAAACACAGAAGATCGTAACTTACCCTGCACGTAGTTACATCCAGTACCTTACGAGCTTAAGAGAGACAAGGAGACAATCCACGTGGGTATCTTCATCCAGAGCAGCTCGATTGCTCTGTGGTCCCACTGGCAACAGCTCTACCACCTACCACATCAGAACAGGCACAGACAGCTTCCAGAGAAGAAAGAGAAGCTACCTCCACAGTTCAATAAGCTCAACAGCAAACATCTTCAGCTTCAGTGAAAAAGAATTGAGTGATTAGCCTGGATGTCTTGGGCTTTGGTTTTAAAGGATTACACCTTTCCAAATTCCTCCCTGTCACAGGCTGGGAGCCTACTGCATGCAGAAGGGCTGTAGCTTGCAATTTTACTGCTCACAGACACATCAATATCTGTCAATTTATACAGGCAATAATACAGCACATGAAAGATTTGTTTGGCTCTCCTAAGGCTGCTGGCAAGAAACTCTTTTCCTCTTAGAAAGAACAGATAAAATGAAGATATTTTCAATCTACGTTTTTAAGTCTACATTTTTTTTTAAAACATATCTGCATGAGACTATAAGATAACAGTCCAAACTGCAGTTGTAGGATAAACAGTAAAGATAACATTTTTCTTAACTCAAGCAATGTTTTAGGTTAGAGGGGGAAAAAAAAAAGATTATTTTCTCTGTTGAAGACTGCAATAGCAAGTAATTACTCCTTCAAGTCCCGTGAACATAAAGTGTACCATCATTCTCTAAATGCACACATGCTACACAGAGGAAGCTGATGTGCTCTGAGTGCTTTCTTCGTGGCTGCAATTGGATCATGACAGATAAACGAGGTGTGTAACTAAGAACGAGAACAAGACCCAAAACTACTTGAAAAAGCAGCAATGCTTTTCAGACTGAAATAAATTACAGCAGATTATAGAAAGCTTACGCTCCACTGACTGTTCAGTCTCACCATACCAGTTAAAATGGTGCTGTTTGTATAATCACATCTGCCATTCAGAATTTAACAGCAGGTCTACCCTACATTCAAAAGTATATTTAACATCACAAACACGTGTAAGAGAATAAATGGCGTGTGGTTGACAGTTGTACTCTCTGTGATTACAGGCACGCTCTCAGGAGTGGCTTAATTTTCCCTTTCAGAATTTTAGGCGTCTGTCTATCCAGCAGAATATAATGAGATTCATAAAAACCTTATGATGCCTAGGTTTATCTTTCAGGAAAAATGGCTTCTGAAACCCTCGTACTTCACAGGAGAATAGTATAGGAAATGCATTCTGAATTTATGCAAAGACGCAGCTCTACAACACTAAAGTAAATACCTTTAGGTGAAAACTCAGCATTGCATCAGAAGTACAGAATCTGTCCTTTATGCATACATCTAGCTGCACATGCAGACAACTGCATTAAGATATCTGAGCACTCGGCTACATGTCATGCTCCTGCCAGAAGCACGTCGTCCACTACCAGCCACAACTCGATAAGCCAATCTTGCAGCAGCAGCACAGCCCTTACCTCCTGCTCCTGGCCCCGACGCAGCAGCCGTCTGTAGGGCCACGCCGCCAGCCAGGTCGGGGCTACAAGTCACCAGCCAGCACAGAGCAGGGGCCCTCCTGAACCTGTGGCAGCTCCTTGCAGAAGTTCTCCACCAGTCCCACGAAGGGCTGTACTAGTACGGCTCCAAGGGTGGCAGGGGGCTGCTTACGCAAGCACGGTTGTCTACAGAAACGCACGCCAAATTTCTCCCTGAGGAAGCAATTGTGTTTGCATCAAAACATCTCAAAAATCTTCCCCCCTGCCCGTGCCCAAGCCGTGGGATGCTGGCGCAGGAATACAGATCTGGGATGGATCCCCGGGGTCTCCTCGTCCTGCTCCTCACCGCCGCAGGAGGGAACGGGCCGAGGACACCCGGGCAGGGACGCGCTGCAGCCGGTCACTCCCCGGGTAGCGGGACACACGGTGTGGAGCAAGCTGGGGAAAGGGAAGCTTCAGAGGTCCCCCCTCCACCAGTTCTGGTGAAGCTCTGTAAGATGAAGTTACACGCTGCGCTGGTTTTCCTGTCGTCATCACTTTGCAAGTGGAGTTTAAGGCAGAAGTTAATGATTGAATTTTCAAATCGTTAACATGGAAGCCCTGAAGGGAAGCCCTGAGAAACCTGCGATTAGAATACAGCCGCCGCTATGCCGTAAAGATGGAAAAGTTAACTAAAGTACGATGCAAGTGAAAAATAAAAGAAAAAGCATAAGAGAAGAAGCAATATATAACCTCACAGACTCTGCGCGGAGAGACTGTAACAGCGCAGCGCAGCAGCCGAGCACGACGCACTCCTGCCCCGCTTCATTAATTTCTGTGCTATCCCTGAATTTCCCAGCGCTAACGGAAACGTTTCCTCATCGCCGCGGCAGGAGCAGGCTTACAACAACAAACAGCCCCGCCGGGCTGTTAAATGCATGAAACCAGCTCTGTCCGCGGGCTGTCGGCAGACCCCGGTGCGGCGCAGCCACCCCCTCACAGCGCCCGTTCGGCGACAGCGAGCGGCCAGCAGGGCGCAGCTCGCCTTGGGGGTAACGCCTTTGGGGCGTTATTTTCCCCATGGAGCCCCCACAGGGGGCCAGGTGCCGATGCAGGCACACACCTGAGCCCCGACCTGACCCGGGGCAGCCCCGCAGGGGGCTCGGGGACCGAGCCAGGACCCCCCCCCCCCCCCGCCCCCCAGCACCCCCCAGCGACCCAGTGAGCAGTGCAGGACCACCTCAGCGGGCACCCTCGGGCTGTTCTATTCCCTCTCCGGAGCGACTTCTCCGGTCGCCCCCCCCGCACTCGAAGCTTGTATTTTAACGCTTCACACCTCGCTGCCTGCCTCGCCTGTCCCGGCCCCCGCCCGCGCGCCCCCCGCCCTACCTGCGGCCTGCGGAGCCCCGCCGAGCCCGGCGGCAGCGGCAGGAGGCGGCGGGGCGGAGCGGGGCCGCCGCGGGCCCGGGGCGGAGCGGAGAGCCCCGGTTCCGTGCCGGCTGCACGGAGGTACCGGGACACCCCCTCCGGAGCCCCCCGGGTCCCCCCGAGGCAGCAGCCAGCTCCCTGCCCGCCCCGCCACCTGCCCCCGGTGCGCGGGTCCCTCCTGCCCCCGGGCACCAACCTCTTATTTCCACCCCCCTCCTTTCCTTTCTTTCTTCCCCATCGAGGCGAAGCTGGCACTGGGGTTTGTGGTTCGGTGCTCCCTGCCACTTGAGGAGGTATTTTTAAACCAGGCAACGCTCAGACTGGACTTAGCACCACGACTTGTGCACGCAGGTGGCCTCCAGTCCCCCCCACAGCACTGGGAGCCGTGCTGCCGCCGCGTGCTGCTCTGTGAAATGCTTCAAGCCAGCTCAAAACGCCAGGCCGGGGGCAGGACTTGCACGGATTTCAGCAGGCTTTGGACCCTAGACTCTTGGAACGAGTTTCAAATTCCACCAGCTTTTTTGTTTATCCAAGGGAGATAAACTAAGTGGCCTGCCGAATACCCCGTGGGCTTTCAGACGTGATCTGGAAAACAACAGGTCTTTGCTCATAAGGGACATGAAACGTCCAGTGACACTTTCCATGAGAACCAAGATAAAAAAGGACCTTTTCCTTCCCTCCCAAACACTGCTGCCTGACAAGGACTGCCCGAGTCCTGCCTTTCAGCACTGTCACGAAGAGCAAGCACAGAGCGCCCAGCAGAGCGCCAGGGATGGAGCACAGGGGGCTAGGGGGCATTCACTGCCTCCAGAGATTCCAGGGAAAGCTCAAAATCCTTCAACAAAAGGAAGTGCACACAGTCTGGGTAAGCACGGCAGCTTTGGGGTGCATTATTAGCCAGCAAAGGCTCCTCTTCCAAGGTGACAGGGCCATTCTGTAGAATACAGTGGCAGGAAGGGGCCAGCAGAGGTTTGTCTAAAAGTGGGGCACCACCTGTACACATCCTCCCTAAGATACTGGTGCATGGTAGCTCACAGCACCACAGAGGGAAGGGCTAGGTTTTTCACAGCCAGCTGTCTGGGTAATGAAAACTCGTTCTTGAACAAAAACATAGATCTCGCTTTCTTGGTGAGGTTTGGGTTTTTATTTTTACAGTTCCATAATATTTTGGCCAAAAAAAGAAAAAAGAAAAAAGTTAATATTTGTTTAATGCTTCAAATCCGAAGATTTTCCTGGCCAAAAATATACTCTCATGTAATTGCAAGTGGCTTTATTTGTGCTGCATAACACTGCAAGATAACAGACAGCTCCAAATAAGACAGCCTGGGCATTAAGCTACCGTGCAGGAGATTGGGGATCTCAGCATTGCAGCAAAACGCCTCAGAACATCTCATTGGCAGCATCGCTATGACAACTCCCCATCAGCGACGGGGACGGCAGCGGTCATCTACATTGTCTGCTAACATTTTGATGCTGGGTCAACAAGAGGCAACACTTCCTTCTCTGCGGTGTGGGAAGGATATTATCAGAGCACCACAGCAGCGCACACACCATGTGCTGTACGTCCCAGGAGCACACAGAGGCTGTAACACCACTCATAGTCTGCTTAACTGGCCATTGGGACTACTGCAAGTGTGAAAAGCTTTTGTGTTAATTTTTATACAAATTCATTTTCAGCACTGAAGCATCACAAACTAGGTATCACCGAAACAACACACAACTTCATTTGGCACTCAGAGCAACACTAGCAGTTTTAGAAATACCAGGTTTTGTTTTATATTAGCTTTACACATTCATGACAAGCTTCTTGTCACCACCAGGACATTTTTTCCATGCAAGTTTCAACTGCTGACACCAGAAAAATGGTTCATTCCGTTGTCCGATAAGAAACAATACAACTCACTTGGAAAGACCGTGATCACTTCAGGGTGGCAGGACTACATACACCACTTCTCCAGGACAGCTGTCATCAAGGTTTCAAAGGAGTACATTCCCTCACCTGGACTGCCTGACCAGGTAAGGACACCATATCTGGTAAGGGGGATGTTTTGGTCCCTGTGCCAACAAGAATACCACCTTTACACTTTTTCCCACTTTCCAAAGGAGGAAAAAAAAACTGTAACACCAGAACTTAATGGGTGAGATAAACGCTTTTACAGTTTGAAGAGAGTTATGTGCCATGGTACAGCTGATGAGTGGTCTTCCTATGCCAGTATGCTCTTTAAGTATGTTAGCCTCTGTATGCTATTAGTTGTGGTAAACTAATGACAATAGCGTATGCACTGTAAGTGACACTACCCTCCTTCTTCTGCCCTCTTCCACCTCCCTGACACTCAGCCAACTGTACAGAGTCACTTGTTCAAATCTGTTCACTCACATTTGGATCTACCACCTTTGGCACCCTGTAGTCAGAGAGACACAGCTTCCCTGACATCTCCAAAAGTTAAGCCAAAGGCAGCACGGGCTGGGAAAACTGTAGTCCCTACATGTCCGCCTCTGCAACTACAGTCCAAATCTTTCCAACTCGCAGGCAAGAAGGTGAAGTTCCTGCTTACCACTACTGAACGGAGGCTGCTTTCCAATGCTAAAGTTCTGTTGCTTACCTACATGCAGGGTGTCAGCAGAACATCAAAACACCAGTGAATTCCTCAGGGATACATGGCTGTATAATTCATATATGGAATATGAGTTAGAAAAAAGAGAGGGCTATGGAATAATACTTACATGTCTTCACTTTTTACATTTCCATTAGCATTTCCTACAACATAAGACCATCATGCAATGTGTGACCAAAAGACCCAATTAAAAACAGTTTCCAGTGACACCCAGGACTAGATGCAGCTCCTCCTTACAACTTATTTTGCCTGAACACCTGTATCATCTTCCAGCATTTTTGGACATTTTGCTAGGTGTTTCCTCTCTTTCTTGATGTTAACTAAGTATAGGCAGGTGAATATTTAATACTAGTTGAACAACAAAGTGATCTGTTTCTGTTTAGCCATTCCAGGTTTCCACACTCCAAACCCTGTTGCTCTTTATCTGGGGCAGTCCCTTCTGGTCTGTCACTGTAATCCTTTGAATGGAATTAACTGCTTCTAAATTAACAGTCATTACTCCTTACATCAGGCATTTCTGTACAACAGGCTACACAGATCCAAATACATTCTCTAATGGACTGTGCTTTCTGACCCCATGCTTGGCCTCATTCACACAAAGGTTTACAGAACCATGGTCAAGCCCCAGAGAGGAAGCACCCCAAATTTACTTTTCCACTTAGCTTGCACTTTTAGGTATTAGCATATGCACTGGGCTTTCTGGGCACATTTTGTTGCTTGCATTTTGCAAAAAGATCATCACTCTAGCTAGTCAGAATTTTCTAGTGCAACTTTTTTTTTCCCCCCACTAGAAAACACAGATTCATGAACACATGTTCTATGGAAACATGGTTCTGACAAACTTTAGGCTGTACAAAGGCAGGAGCTTTAGAAAAAAAACTCATGCATCTAATAACTCTCTTTTGGCATCCTGGTAGGCTTCCTGCTAGCTTGCTTTTTGGGTGGAGTAAAAAAAAGAAGTTTTAAAATGTCTAAATTTCACTTTAGATCAGAAGAAATACTTAGACATCGGAACTTTTCACAACACGGGAATGACAAATTTGATTTAGTTGTACTTGGAAGCAAGCCTTTGCACAGCCACTCATCTCCCTTCCACATCCACTCTACCGTGGACCAGAGGCTCAGGCCATCTCAATCCATATAGTAATCTGACACCAAATACAGCCCGTAGGTTGCTCTCGTTTGAGGACAGCTAACCATTTCCATGGCTATACAAATTTTCATGGCATTATGTTTCTCTTCTCCCTGCCGGATGACAAGTTTGGCTTGCTGTGTTCTGCAGAGAGGGTGTTAGCATCTCACCCCGATCATCCACCACCTCACCCACACCAACTTCTGAGGAAAAGCACAAAGAACTCTGTCTCTGTGAAAAACTTGCGTAAAGAAGGCTGAGCTGGGCTTCAATGTCTGAAGGCAGTGCAAGTTTTCTTTGTCTTATTCCCCAAACCAGCACACAGTGCCAAGAAGAGATGGTGAGCCACCTCTGATTCTCCACAGCTCTACAAAGCAGAGAACGGTTACCTGCCAAGCCCGGGCTGTACCTTGGACACCCCTCCTGCTGAGGCTTTCAGTGATTGCTCCTCATCTTCCTTGGGGTATACTGTGGCTCTGTGCATTTTTTTTTTTGCTCCAGTTCACCTGTAAAACACACAACTTAATAGACTTAATAGCTATCACTAATTTAAATGAATTGTTTTTTTTTTGTTGTGTTTACAGGCCAGGGAAGAGTTTCTTTGTTTTTAACGCTATTAAACTTCTTTACATAAAAGATGCCCATTGATAATATCAGCAAACATTTACAGAGCTAACAAACTCGGGATAATATTGTCATTCTACCCAGAAAGTTGCAAGCATCAAAGTGCTGTTTTACTTGGAGATGTACCAGATGAGTTCCAGGGGCACTTATGCAACACAAAACCTTCCTGCTGATTTTTTTTTTAAATTCTGTTCATGTGCAAGTGGGTTGTTCCCTACACCACCCCCGTTTTTTTTTTTTTCCTTTGACTTGGGCATGTGCAGACAGGTACCTAAACCAGAGCCAGCTAAGTGTACATCGAAACCTGCTCTGTGTAGCAAGACATTTTGATAAACATTATGACACTGATGCTCCACGGCCTTGCACCTTAGCACTGGCCATGTGGCTGCAATGCCAGACAAGTTGCCACCATCTAACACAGCAGCTGCACGGGATCCACCAGCCACAGAGCAGCAGCTGGGCAAGGTGTCTCGGGGTTCTCAGCGGGGTCTCTTTATTGCCGGGACTGAGCGGCCACTCGAAACGTGTGTGAAATATGGGACTGCCCCAGGCAGACCCTGCAAGGAGCAGCCCCTGTCCGGAGCCCTGGGGTGCTCCCAGCCGCCGGCAGGAGCTGAAGGCCGGGCTGGCGATGCCATCTAGTGGGAAAAACTGCTCAAATGCCTGGCTCTTGGTGATAGTGGTGTGGTTCAGAAGGAGAAAGATGCTTCAAGGCCAAGAGCTTCCAGGTCAGCACAAACCAACCTTTTCACCAGGTTTTCCTGCTGTAGGAGTACGCAGATGTTGGGTGTCTTGCACAACTACACAGATATTGCACAAGGCTGGGGGACACTGCAGTGGGCCTGCAAAAACATGAGGGACTTCAGGTGTTCACCTGTGTGCACACCAGTGCTCTCTGTGGGCCTGGCTAAATGCAGCCTCTGCTCTCTTGGGTGATCATACAGGTCTGCATTCTGCCTGGAAGCCTCAACTCACCTGCTCATATGATTTTTAAAATACTACAGAGACAGGGAGTGGTAGTAACTACATCATTTAACTGCTGTAAAGCTAATGCTGCTAAGTTTACAACTAGTAACAGAAGCTTTGGTGTTTCTTTTCATGAATAAGTGAATTCGTTTTCAGGCATTAGTGCCTCTTCAGATTAATTCTTTTTAGATGCAATTTCTAGTGTGATGAGAGCAAAGGAGGTGAGAGAAAAATCTTACAAATGATTATTTCCTGAATATTTTCTGTCCTACCTGTAAAAGGGAAAGAGCTACAGCATGAAATGAGTTTGGGTCATTTGGGTCAGCTTGCAGCCTTCAGCAGAACACGTTAGCTTCCCTTGCACTGCTCTTCTCTCTTCTTCAAAGAGGCAAACCACGTGTGCACAGGGAGCTGCCACACTGCACAGGTGAATCTGCTGCAGGGACTTCAAGCCTCCTATATTTGGAAAGAAGGACAGAGAGAAAACTTACATTCTAAGGTAAAAAGAAAAAGACAAACATTGGGAAATTTAGGAAACTGGTTTTGGCTTGTCTCATAAATACTTCTGGATTATTTTGTGCATGGCCTTTTGTAGCCAAGTGCAATATGCTGAATGCTAGCTGGGTAACAGCATGCTTCATGCTAAGTCGTAAGAACAGCACGTATTCATTTACTTAGTCAAATAACACCAGGGGTGAAGTTGCTAAAAAAAAAAAAAAAAAAAACACAAACCCAAACAACTCTGCTAAAAGGAACCAAAATCTTAAATACATTCAGCATTTTGAGATTCATTAAGCCAGCTAGCTTCAAAAATGGAAAATTAATTTGCTCATTTAGTTCTTTGAATTGTAGAGCTTATTTTTAAGAAGTACACAAGTTTCAAATACAAAAGAGCATTCTCAATATTCTCAATTACAGTAACTTTTTATTTCAGTCTCCAGGTGAAGCCCAAGCTACCTTCTCGAAAGGCTGTCTCATAGCTTCAGTTGCCATGCCCCTGTTTTACTGCTACGTTTCTTAACACAGGTATTCAATCTTTTTTACTGCTCTCACACCCCAGACTAAGGGTACGCTGTCAATCACCACACAGATTAGTGATGCTGCTGGGAGGAGAGGGGACAGATTCAGCAGAGTAGATAAAATATTACTTCTGCCAGTTGGTAATGATTTTGCAATCAAAGTATTCTTGTATAAATTGCTATCTCCCAACTGATACAACTGTTACAAAAGCTTGTAGGAAAGAACATTGATCAGCGCATTTTTCCTACTGCCTTGAGGTATTCCTTGCCCTTACACATCCCCACTTCCACCTACCCTAGCATTTGCCTTGTGAGCACCTGCAAGCTGAGACCAGCTATTTTATTTTGGGAGCAATTAACTAACAGATATGAATACAAAAAAACAAGTCTCAACATACCACCAGCCACGCCACCACTGTGTTGTTTGAAGCACCGATGTCTCTGACACAACCACCTCGTGTTACCAAAGCAGCCATCACTCCTGATGAAGCGCTGTCTAAGCGGTGTTCCTTGATGCTTTCAATACAGCAGAGGCTACGTATTCCCTCGCCAGGCTAAGTTCCTCTCACAAAAGATTAAGGGAAAAATAAGTGCCACTTGGGGGGGAAAAACAGTTTAACGTGAGAAAGTGATAACACAGAGGAGAGGCCACATCCTGCAGCGGTAGTCACGGAGACTCAGTGCCGGGGCTGAATTTAACTCGTGATGCACACACATTTGTTAGAGTAACATCTGGTTTGTTCCAGACCTGCTCACACCTGGAAGTTCCCAGAGGAATGGATGAGTCAGAAGAGCTGAACAACTGAACTGACTAACTTGAGGAGAGGAATCACCCTGATCCCTCACAGCAAAGTAAAGGAAGCCACTTGAGAACAGGGGGTGACACGCTGCTGTTCTCGATATGGCACTGCCATTTCAGGCTGTTGGCCACCTTTACAGCCTTAAGCCATCCCTTTAACTTGGTGCTCCATAGCCACATTTACATGTTTAGAAAAAAAGGGAGGCACGGAGCTGCCCCAGCATGGCTGCGGCTGCACCACAGCACCCCGGGGCACGGGTCACCCCAGGACCCCTCGCTGCAGCCAGCTGGGGTGCACAGCTGCACACACCACAGCGCAGCCCTTCACTCCAGGCCAGCAGAAGAGAGCTGTTTCTGCCAATACGATGGAAACGGTTTTGATGTAAAAACCATTCGGAGGCCAGCACATCCCCTACTGCGTCTCTCATGTACTAGATGAGCCATGTTTGAGACCAGGTGATTGCCTGCTCTGGAGAGCACATCTGCATCTAGATAAAGACAATGCTGCAGCATTTGTCACCGGGTACTTTACTCAGAGGTGCTCGGCCCAAGTACTACCCAGTAAGTGCTTTAGCTCACAGCCACCCAGCCGCCCCTGCCCTCACCCCCAGATCAGGAGGCCAGGCCCATGCTCCCTGCCCTTCTGCCACACCACCAACATCCCCACCTCTGCTACCCACCTCCCAGCAGCTGCATTGCCCAAGAACCAGTTCACTGCCCACCCTGCAAGCACCCTCCCCACCTTGTCCGTACCACCCCCCCTACAAAACCCTAAACATGACACTGCTGCGTCCCTCTTCCAGGCTCACTAGCTTCCCCTCTTGTGAACCTCAGCTTTTCTTTACTCCTTTCTTTTCCACCATTTCAAGTGCCATACTTCCTCTTGCTTCAAAGGAGGAAGATCTCAAATCCCAAGGTCAGTCAACAGGTTCTCTAAGCTTCTATAATTTAGAATCAATTTCTATTTTGCTTCTTTTTGTTGGGATTTTTTGGTAGGATGTAGTAGGGGAGATTTGAAGAATACTGAACTGCAGACAGGGTCACAGTCCCCATATCTTTTCCCCCAAACATGCTAATACTCATGCTACAGTTGAGTTTCAATCAGTACTAGTAATACTTAGAGAATCAGAAAGTAGATTCATTTTTTAGGTTTAAAAAAAGCGCTCACTGTCCAGGACATTCTGAAGTTCAGATGTTCTCTACCTCCCAGGTGGCCAGAGGTAGAAATACACACGAGACTGTGGTCTTTGAATCTGGGATAAAACAAAATACAGGCTATGAAAAAAAGACACCTTATACTCTGAAAACAAATCCTAGCAGAAGAACTGGAATTGTTTCTGACTGGAAACAATCATGTACGTTTATTTTGTCACCAGTTCAACCCCATATGGCTTTCCCATCTCTAGAATTCTGCTGTGTTCTGCCAAAAATCACTTGCAAGTATTGTGTGACAGTCCAACGGGAACATAAGTGCTGATACCACTGAAACACCAGGACAGCTTTGCTGAGGTTGGAATGCACCACAAGATACACCGCTTGTCTTGGAAGTCAGATTGCTGCACTGTCCCCAGGCATCCCATACTTGTCTTCTCTATCGCGTCTGATCAATTAAGTGCTGTCTGTATCTTAGTCACCTCTCACTTTTCAGCCACTAAATTAAGTCCAAAATTACAACTTTTACCCAATAATTTAGACCAAAAACTCCACTTCAAAGCACAGATCCCTCTTCCTATGGGACATAATTTGACTTTCCATCAAAACATAAACAGCCTGGTTTGTTAAGAGACCTCAATTTATACTGAAACAAGTATTTTGAATATGTACTAACTGCAAACTCACTGATCTTCCCCAGGAAAGTCTGCTCCTTCACCTTCACCCTTCTCAAAACACAAAGATTGAAAGACATGGTATTTGAAAACTCTTTAGACAGACCTTCCACAGCAGTGCAACAGAGCTTTGCTTGCTCAGAATTCCAGTTTGTGTCACTTACTGGAAAAGCCCAAAGTTCTTTTGTTCACCGCATCATCAAGTAACTCTTTTCAGGCCCTTTTCAATATGTTTTATACTTCAGACCATTTTTTCCTCCAGTCTTTCTGCTATGGCACCTGGCATATTAAGCACTTTAAATCCCAGTTCAGCATTTTGAAGTTAGTTTCATTTCATGATCTACTTAAACTGCTGTGATGGACTTACCTGATGGTCCTTGGAAACATACAGCTAATATTAGAAATTGTGGTTTCCTTCTTCAACCACAAAACCTGCATTTGTTCATATTGCATAGTCTATGAATGTATTTTCCTAAATGACTTGCTAAGGTTAAGGGTTCCCCCCCCAAGAGTGGAAGATTTGCATTTAAAAGAACTGATGCTTCATATTTGTTTACTTAACATTACATTCTTTCATCGCATAACTATAAATGCTAATAGAGAAGTATCAGTGACAAACATTCCCAAATCACACCTCCTAAAAAGACAGTGGGGAGAAAGAAAGATCAAATCTTTTACTGGAGGAAGAGGGAAAGAAACAAACAAAATATATCCCCGCCCCTCCGCCACGTTGCCCTGTGCTCTCTCCTTCAGCAAAGCACGTTTGCATTGCTGATGTAATGCTTCCCTCTGCTGTTCGTCCCAAGAAGCGCAGGCAACTCTTAACATTCTGAAGCCTGGTTAAACAGAGCCATGAAAAGATAGTTGGCAAATTCTGCTCGTTCATTTACTCCTTTACATATAAAACAATACAAACTGAACTAAAAAGCTATGAAGTTATACACGTGTTTTATAAATACTGATTAAAGAGAAATAGTTTTGATAAAATAAACTATACATTAAAAAGTCTCCAGAGCTTTTTTTCTACACGTAACCTACATGATTTTTGTTACTGAATGTAGTAATAATGATGTTCATCTGACTTCTGCTAGGCAAGACCAGGCACAATCCATGTTAAATAAGTGGGTGGAAGAAAGGGAGTTGGTTATATAGTCCCGACAGCAGCCTGATATTTCAAAGTTATTGCAACTGTTACAGAAAGACAATCCCTCTTTCCTTTAGGGGAATTTTGTTCCCACAGACTTCCAGAAGAAAGCATCAGATTGAACAAACAAGTTAAGATAGCATTAGCAGTATGTAGGCACATGAACAACATTCACATCTTATCCACCCACATGTCTTTTCTGCTCTGCTGCCTGGACCTTCTCCTCTCACTAGGGGCAGGTGACAACTGTGTAAGAGCAGCCACTAGTAAGTCTGCTAGTCTTACACTTCCTGATAGCAACACTCAAGGGAGAAGAGAGGGCAATAGCAAGCAGTTCATCATATTTTGAGCTAAAACACTGTTGTTCAAACAGCTTTACAGTTCTCAAATTGTCTTGCTAGGAGATTGTCAAGAACACTTGACATTATAACTTTACACAGGAATGAAGAACTGCATACCAAATGAACTTGAAGGTATATAACACTTGTCTAGTAAATAAAAAAAGGAAAAGCAGAATGTGTTTCCCCACCCTCCCCCCCAAAGGAAAAGGCTTACAAACATTTGTCACCACCTGCTAGAAGTCCAAAATTACCTTGTCCTGGATCAACGTTGGTGGAAGACTATGACCAAAGATCACACTTCAAAAATCTCATTTCTAAACTCTTTCCAGTATTTCTAGAAATTGAAATAGCTCTACATACGACCTTGTATCCTCTGAATATTCCTTTAAGGAAAAAAAAGGAATCCTTAAGTTGCAGGTAAAACTTAGCAAATAATCTTAGTTTCATTTCGTTCATGAAAAATTAGAGGCACTGAGCACAACTAACCCCACTTATCTCCCATCAAGTGTTACGTGAAGGATCAACTACAACACACTAACATTCTCATGTAGTTATTTACAAACTATGAAAAAATCAGCCTTAAACAGGTACAGCTTCAAAGACCAAAGGAACGTAACAGAAGATTTTTAAAAAGTAAGTACCAAAGAATTATCATGCAAGTAGACTGCTGTGTCATAAAACAGTTATGCATCTCATAACTGATTTCAATAAATGAATTCCACAGATGCATTAGAACAGTCAAAACAGTGGTGGTCTTTATTTCCATCAGACATGTTAACACTTCAACTAATATGAATTCATTTCACCATTTGTGAGATATGGAAATTAATGACTTAAAAAAGTGAGTTAACCCCCTTCCAAAAATATATTGGATAATACATAAGTCTGAATTTTACACTGTCCCTCTGATGAGCCCTTTACATTATGTGACATCACATACAGTTTTACAAGACAAAATAATTTACGGACTGGTTTTCAGCCTCTGATTTGTGAGCCTTCAAAGTGTCTAGGAAAAGCGAGTTCATACATGCCATGCGCAATCAAGTACATAGATTTCAAAGTGGTCTCAATTCAGCTGAAAAAATCGAGAGAGGTCCACCAATGAAACCAATGTAGAAAATACTGCACTGGAATGAACACTCAAACCTTAGTGTTCAAAAGGGAAAGTTGGCATTAGCTTAAAAACTGAAAATACATTAGTGAGTGACTTTCTAATTTTAGAAACTGGGCTTTGAATAATGCAGTTATCAGTTGTTTTCAATTAAGATCAACTTAGAAACTGCAGATAACAGAAAAGTCTTCAAATAAATTGAAACAATCTCCCCCCCCTTTGTCATCTAACACACCAAGTATGTACGATACATCAACAACATCTGTTCTATGGAACTCTCCATATAGATCAGAGATTTTCAAAAGAAACAATTTCATTTCAGTGTCAAGCCAATAATTAACATTTTCCTTTGCATCGTTTACAATTTCCAATATGAAGGACAGCACTGCAAAACCAGTTAGCAGTCTGTTCCTGATCTTTAAAGTCAGGAGCATCGAAAATTTAGTGTTTAAGCATACACACTCCCCCCAGGTTTTCTTGCAGTCTTGCCAAGCAGCTCATATTTATTTTTTATTTTTTTTGGCAGGATGAGGGAAAGCTGTTAAATAAAAAGTGTGTCTCATCTAATGAGGAAAGGAAAGGCAACAAATCAATGACTAGTTTTCACAGTAAAATGCATCAGCTTTGTAGTTTCATTTGAAACCAAGAACAAATCATGAAACGTCATGAAAATAAGATAAAAATCTCCTAGAGTGATTACTAAATGAAGTTAAAATTACCACACTAATCAGTAAACCCCAGAAGAAAAGCAGATGCCTAGTATCACAGGTCCTACATCGAACAGTATCCACTTTTTAAAATAATTCCATAAAATCTGTATGTTTGGCCACGTTGCACATTTTTCCCCTAAAAAATACAGTGTACAGAAAAAAAAATCTCAGTATTCCCCATATGAATTTTGAAGTTAAGCTCAAAACCCAGAAGTTAGAGATCAGCTAAAAGGATTTTAAATTATTTACAAATCCAGCAGGTAGAACTATCATAATGGCTTCATTTCCATCCTTGTAGTGGCTTCCGCTCTTATCCAGCAGCATCTGCAGTAAAAATCTCTTCAGACAGCTTCATCACTGATCATCTGTCATTTTAAGCAATTCTAGAAGAGCCCCAACAGCTCCAAAATAACCCTTTAAACAAGCAAAAACAAAACAAAGGCAATCAAACTCCAAAATAAGACATAAGCATGATCACGCAAAGCTTTCAGTTTTGGTAAGACAGTTAGAAGACCTTTCTTACAAGATCAGCCCCACTGTGCCAAGTATTTGCTGTATCTGAATTATGGTTTAACACAATTGTTTAGGTCCAGCAGAGCACCGTATCATGAGAAATCTTGCACAGTTCTCTAAAACTGACAAAAAATTACAGAACCGCTACAGTGATGGCATGCTGAGGCAGTGCGGTTTCCATCCTGAACATAGCCATCTGACAGTCCCCTCAGAACTACTTGCCAAAATTCATTCTAGTTGAGGTTTATATACAATGCCACACAGAACATAGTTGGTAGTTGGGTGAAGAAGCATGTGCGATGTTTAGCAATAAACACCGCAAGACTAGTGGTCAAGCCATGGAGTTAATGGGGGAAATTTTTAAATGAACTTGTAATTAAAATGGTATTTATGCAGAACTTAGTTTATGTTCTCACTTCAAAGCAATACCGTTGAGTTTCTCCTTTTTAAATTCATCAAAAAAAGTCAGGAACCACAAGATTTTTTCCTTACAAATAAAAGAAAGTTCAAATATTTCCTTACCTCATGTTCCAAAAACAGAGCTTTCAGCTGTCCCTTGGACCAATAATCCATAGCATATGCTAGCACCTTCATAGAAATCATATTAATTCTGAGAAAGTTTCCAACAAATACCACCTTGTCAATGTTCTGTAAAATTAAAAAGCAGACCAGCAAAAGTTACATTCAGCCACATTATTTGTCCCATTCAACATATACTTCTGTCTCCACTGTAAGATTATGAGTATTTTGGGTTACATTTAAATTCTCCAGACCAAAAAGCCCCCAAATAATTTTAGTCACTGACCACAAAATAGAAGTGTTGCAAGAAAGTAAGATTTTTTTTCCTAGAGACAGGCTGGTACCACAGATGGTGAATATTTGTTTTAAAAGCCGATGACCTTCCCAACAAACAGGATTGTTTGTATATGATGTAGATGCACTGGAGAATACAAGTGGAGAACCTCTAAAGGGGATCTGACAAGAACTACCTTAGAGAGTAATTGTCTTTCATTACCTATTATCTGAACTGTGGTTCCATTTTCAAAAAGCAAGTGAACCATAGCCAACATGACAGTTCATGTATATCACATCCCTTTATTTCAAAGCTCACCTGAGCTTAGCGTTTATAAAGGAGCTTAAGTTTTCCAGACAATCAGTACCACGCTGTCAGTGAGAAAGCCACACCGTATCCTTACTTGTGTACACACCAGGGCTTGTAACCAACAGCTCTAGTACTTAATGTCAGTAACTATATTACCAGGCCCTATTTCACCAGTTATGCACAAAAACGTCTACGTGTGCATTTTCAGCTGGTGTGCTGTACATGACGCTCACCATACGCTAAAATTGGTGTAGATTTGGTAGCAGACCAAATCCTAGAGACATAAACTCTTAGAGGAGTCCTGAGGGAATGTTAGAACACATCCTCACAACCCTCTAGTGAAAATTAACAGCAAAAACCTGCTGAGAGCAGCATTACCAAGCACTGCCTCACTAGATCCGTACAGCTCTGCGAGGCCTGGCACTCTGCTCTGCAGCAGTTATTTCACTACAAACAGCAGGTTTGTAGTGTCCGGTACCGTGTGTGACACACCACACACCACACCTTCACCCGAAGGCTCAGTACCAGACAGTGCTGGTATCCAGATGCAGTAAGGTATTTATTCAGTCTCCAGTGACTTAAGAGTTTCATTTCTGATCATCCTTCTCAAACACAGCAACATATGAACTTCAATTAAGTAATTCAGGATTGTCATCATCTATCCACTCAGACTCCGCAGACACATCAGCATGCATTCAATATGCTTTCCTAGTAAATTATATTGCTGAAAATAAGAGCTTCTCAAGTTTCAAAAGGCTGCTATTAAACATGGCCAAGGGGACTCTGCATCCTCTGACAACGCAGTTCTAGCTCTGGAACTCATTTCTAACAAAGGAGGGATAAATACGTAACTAATTATTTTCCTGTAAGTCAATACCATAAAATTGATTAGAACCCTACGTTTGAACTTCGTTCCCCAAATTTCTTTTTCCTGAACGTAAACGTGAAGCTACTCATATCTGAAATTCAAGCAAGCAATACTTCACACTGACTGTAAATATTACTAAGACTATAAAACTAAAAAGAGTAGTCATATCTACTGGAATAGCAGTGTCTGTCAGCACACAAGTTTTCTATCAGCTATTTTCCAACATTCCTTTGTTTGTCAAGGTTAAAAACCATTAGTTTCCCAGATTTTGGGATTGAACAGAAAACGGCTTTAGCATTTCTCGGGCCTCTGAAAATGAAGGCATGCTATTTCATCTCTTAAGAGAGTCTTGCCTATTAACTTAGAATTGCTAACAGCTGAAATATTCAAAACTGAAAGACAGAGGCCTTAAACCAATGAGGGCTGGTGATGAAATTCTTGCTTAAGCTAACCAAATTACGACATCATGGAAAAGACATGCACTCTTCCATCCTGGGGCTTTGCTAAATTGTTCAACTACCCTGCAGTATAAAGTTATACTATACCTTCAAACATAGCATATTCACATTTGCCAATTCAATTGAACAGTGGAATCTATATTGATGCAACCAAAAAACACCCCGCGCATACTTTTGCGAGAAGGCCTGTTCAGATGCAGCTTATATGTTCTGCTAGTATGGAAAGTATAAATGAGGGAGATTAGTTTCCTTTATTTAGTTTTGTTGTGCCTACAACAGACTGTTTCAAATGATGTGTAGCCAAATGGTTCCAGACTACGGAATTTTTCTACTCTACTGCCAACTTTGCACAAGCAAATTTTGCTTTGAAGTTCTGCAGAACGAATATTTCATTTATTCTCCAGCCTCATTTTTTCTGCACATATGCAAGTCATTTTCAACACAATATTAAATCTGCAATCCCCCCAAAAATATCAAAAACTCACACTTCAGGGCAAAAACTGATTTTGTCAATGTGAGCTTTACCATAACCCTAGATCTAATGCATACATTCCACAAGATAATATTATCAAATTCAACTGGTTTTTAAGCATAGAGCTTTCACTCGGACATTTCACTCACCAGCCTTGGAAGATACAGCTGTAACTCAATGACAATTTGTGTGTCTGAAGTATTTAACAGAATAGTAGCATTACTCCTTTCTTCAGGGCAAGCTATCTGGATAGTAGCTGACTTGCAATGATAACATGTTTGAAGTTTTTTTTTTTTTAAACTAACATATAAAGCTACTAAATAAAGTTCTCTAAAGCCACAGAATAATTCGTTTCTCAAATGCTGGAGAAATTCTGCTTTGACATTGTCTGGGACATGAAGAATACTTAGCACATTGAGCCACATTCCTCCATAAAATTCTGTGGATCACGTCCAGTTTAAATAAGCCTGTCTGTGACAAAAGAAATTAGCAACTTTTCCACAATGACTCAGAAGCATTAGTTGCATTAGTAGCCTATTTCCTCCTCTGAATGCATCGCATGTGTTTCCCTGCTGCAACTCTCCATGCTTTGATAGCCCTGTACAATGCTGCTTGAACTCCATGCCACAAGGCAACACTGTAAAGAAGCTGAAAGCAAAGAGAACACCGAAAGAGAATCGTCGTGACTGAAAAAGTCAAATTGCCAAAAAAAGTAGGTAGTCACTTTTCACAATAAAGGGAGGTTATCTTTAGCATTTGATAGGAGCACAGAGACTTGTGCTGTTCAAAATATTTTAGAAGTGCTCTAGAAAGGGATATTAGCAAACATAACTTGACATACAAAGTTACTTGGGAGAATCAGAATAAAAAATGAACAGCACAGCACAGCAATGCTGAAGAGACTTCGTGATTGAGTCATAACATACTAGATAAAACTGACATTTAAGAAGTGAAAAGACACACGTGGAAGGGGAAAATAACTCAGTATTCAGACACAGGAATAGGCTCTAGATCAGCCACTAACTCTCAAGAAAGACTGAAGAGATTGTAGATAGTTTCTCAAAAGGTAGGAGCTCACAAAGATCAGATGTTAAAAACTGTTAGTAGAGGAACTGACTGCAAGATTTATCAGTATGCAGTCATGATTCCATTGTACAACCACTTTCCACATACTGCATGAAGATCTATCATTTCATCTCAAAAATCAGAACCATAAAATATTAGAGGCAAAATGAAACACTGGAAAAGAGCAACCATCTCTCCCATAGAGGGGAGATTAAGTATTAGGAGTTTTTATCTTAAAAAGAAAAAAAGAGGGCGATATCACAAAGGCTTATAAAAAACTACTGGTGATTAGTTGTCTGCTATTTCTCATGAAGTAGAAAATTAAATTGCACACAATAAAGTCATAAGGCAGCAGTTTAGGGGTTTATTTGGCGTGTTCTTTGATTTAAGAAAAAAGCAACTTGTATTCTAATCAAAATGTTGTAGAGCTAAAATCATTAAAGTACCCACAAAAATTTTAGGTCAGACAAAAGCAGTCAGTTACCAAATAATACTGAGGGATGCAACTTGCAGCTCACAAATCCCTACTTATTTCTGTTTTGTTTAAAATTAGTCTGTTTACTAATACATGATCTGTTAATAACAAAGAAGTAGTTAAGAGTATTAATTTGGATTAAAGGCACTGATAGCTATCCAGTACTGTTCAAGAACGATTGGACTGCTCTAAGCATCAATTGTTCAAGGAGAGCTTTACAGTCAACTTTTCTCCCCTCTTCCCTACTTTCAAAGCTAAAAGTATCTTACACTTAGCACCATGGCATACATGACAAATCACAAGAATTAAGACACAGAATTAAATACACGCATATTTACCAAACAATTATATACCTACTATACCAACAATTTGCGTTTTTGTATTCTGATAATCTTAGTAAGTTCTTTCTAAAGGGTTTAAGCTGGTAGTTAATATATTGTCTTACCTCATTCAGTGCACACATGCGAGCAATAGAACCTATGTTGTTGGTGATGGTAACCAAAGTAGCTCTGGCCAAGTCCTCTTTACTGATGGAATCCCTCTTTTCTTTACTCATCATATGGCCAAAGCTGTGTGAGGAAAATCATTCCTTTTAATGAGGTATTTAAGAGTGCTGAAAGCCCTTAGAAAGGTATTAAATTAAATAATTAGTTTTGCTTGGATTTGACATCCATCAACTTTAGACATAATGAAATACGTGAGAAGTGATCACATTGAAAAGACAAAGCAATGAGCAAAAGATACTTCTTTTAAGTTAATTTAATGGAAACAAGCTACCTAAAGCATTGCTTACACCTGCTTAGAAAAAACACACAGTGAGAAGTAGGCGGGAGATCTAAGTGCAAAGCACATGATCCATTCAGAGTGACAGCCCCACACGGACACAGTGCATCATTACACATGCAGTTCAGCATGCACACTAAGTTTCCCAGGAACTCCTTAGAAACAGCTCGAAGCATACCTTGAGGCTACAGCAGACCCTTGAAGGCCAAACCGCTCATAGTCTCCCCCGTAAATATCTTTCACCAGTTTATCCACATTGGTGCTGTCTCCTTTTGCGGCCATTTCTAGTGCTTCTTCGAAGGTCTCACAGCCAGTCAGCAAGCAGCAGAGGCCCAGGAAGGTTCCTCCTCCGAGGCTAGAAAAGCACACTTTTTTTCAGAACAGCTTGGACCAGCTTTTACCACAGCTCTTCAGACTCCTGTTTTCAAAGTGCTCTGCACAGCTACCAACTATAACCTTGCAGTTCCTCTTGGAGAAGGAGAGGAAGAAACCCCCAAGGCTGAGTTCCAGTTTAACACACCTGCGTGCTTTTTAACTCAACTACTCATCAGTTCTTAATATTTAAACAGGAAAAATCATGCTAAAGAAGTGTTAGCTGAGAATATGGCCCAATCCAACTCTGCAGATGCCAGTTTGCTATTGGTACTGCTCAACCAAGTTTTCTATGGGTAAGGATAAGCAGCCAGCCAGATCACCCGAGTCAGCAATAAAATAATAAGTGGCAATCAACACTAGATATCTATGCAGGGGCAAGCAGCTAAGATGCATCTTGTCCCCCAGGCAGTGGCAGGAAATAGTCTGGTTGGTTCCTGTTCAAAGCAAGGCTGGCAGCACCCCTCCATAGATCTCTGAACAAGGAGCAGTCACTTTTCTTGAAAACCTTTCACATATTTACTCAGTATCCAGCTATGTGTAACAAGTTACTAATACATTCATTAGAATTCCGTTAAGACTGCAGAGTCCAAAGTAGACATGAACTTCAACTTACTAACCTCTACATCCTTCCTTACCTTTCTCAAAGATTAAGAAAGAGTAACTAATTTGCACAGATGGCAGTCACACTGGTGGGAGCCACAGTAAACTAGAAGACCATTACGATACTGCATTTGCACTTCACAGAGAACACAGCAGGTTAGACAGGAACACTGCCCAGATGGTGGTGTTCAATTATTAGGAAAGTTTTTCAGAACACATCTAGTAGTGCAGTAATATATTTAATATCTGAACAGGAGGAAGCTCTGCACATCAGCTACAAGACGATATTGATTTCATCATCGCTAACAAGTCAACAGCCCACTGCAGTCATGTTTTTCCCCTTTGTAATGTAAATGATCAGAAGTAGATTTATAGATATTGAAAGGGCTGTGCTTAAAAAAAAAAAAACAAAACACTACAATGGCAAGAAAACCAAAGCCTCCCCTAAGATCAACTTTGATCATTTGTACTGTATACAGAAAAATGGCTCATGTCTACAATTATGGTATTAAGATACACTTTAGATAAGACAATGGAAGACAGACATGCAGTCATTTACAGGGTATGTACCATTAATATATACCATGCACTGAAGAACAGAATGCGGCTTTGGAACAGACCATAGCAAATCCAAAGAGTTTCTTTGGTTGTTGTTTTGGAAGTGGACTTGGGGGTGGGGAGGAATGGATATATATACACACTTCTAATTTGTTTTAAAGGTCACAAGATTACTAATATGAAATATATCAATTTAGCTTGTATGTATGAGTGAAGAGTGCATAGATACATATGTATTTTCAGTACTACCTGGAAGCATGTCCATCTGGACTGAAGTAGTTCCCTGCAAGTAAATACTTTCTGTGGCCACATCACAGTTTACAATATGAGTAAACTTAAGCATGCCTCAGGCTGCTGTGGCCTTAACAGCAAAATTTTGCATCCACAACACTGAACTCCCAAGCTCTTAAACAGAGCAGTCACATTTAATTTTTTTCCTCTTTTATTGAACAGAGGCCAGAGTCCATTTCAACTCAGCTGTACCCTACAAACTGCTTCAGAGAACTCTAGCTGACACATGCAGAAATCATGCTGAGAATCAAGTAAGAATAGACAGTCAAATTCTAGTCTTGACATGCTGCCATTCGTTGATTTACCAGCACAGTCCGAAGACTACTGCAATCAGTAAGGAAACAAGACATCTAATAAGACTCCCCTGCCAAAATCCAGTGGTAGCAGGTAATACTATAAAGTTTCCTGTATCCTGGATACACATCCTAAGTATTAAGGAAGACATTTTTGTTTGGCCCAAACATTTTTATTTTACTGCTCTGGCTATTCTAGTGGATCAAAGCGTAGGGAAGAGAACATTTATTTATTGGAACAGGTCTATTTTGGTAACTCACAGCAAGAGATAGGAAGTAGGTGAGAACACCAAGAAGAGACTAAAGCAGCTCTGAAGCTGAATGAACAAGTGATTTCACTGACCTATACCCTCCTCTGAACAAATCCTGGGATATTTCCCATCTTGCTACTAATGGTTTTTTTTACATAAATAGGAAGATGAGAATAATTTGAAGCTGCACCTGTAGTCGCTGTCTGCTTTTATCTGTTCATTTATCTGTTCAAATATTAAGAAAAAAATACAGAGAATTAAGTTTACCTGGATCCTGTGACTCTTTTATAGTTGTCCTTTGAGTATACAGCTAGGATACTGACCCCTGAGCCTATGTTAACCAGCAGCATAGGATATGGATTATCAAGGCAGTAAGGCTTTTTCTGGCATTGTTCAGGATTTGTAGGATTTTCAAAATAATAGCACTCTGGTTGGCCATTGAAACCAACAGAATCAACATAAAGCAGGCCCTGGATCAAACAGTCCAATTCATCCAGCTTGTGGAGTTGTAGATCAGCGATCTGGAACAGAACAAGAAATTAATGAATATTCCTTAGTATAGTAAAACATTGAGAAGGACAAAAGGTGCTGCTGAAACACTTTCATCAATTTAACAGTAATGTATTATGCTACTCAAACAGTACAAAGATCTGTCTAAGCATGAGGTCCAAAATACAAAGAGTTAGCTTTCTGCCTGACAATGGGTACCTCCCAAAACAAGGTGCTACGCAGCACTGTCCTTCAGTTCCTTTGCCTTTCGGATAATCCATGCTTTGCTAGCAGTCCAGGAAAAAATTTCCTCCCCGACAGCAGCCTACAGCAATATTTTTCCCCCCTCATCCCCATCCCATGAGGACTGAGTTCTGCAGCTTTGGGACAGTATCTGACACGTGGGCAAAGTAGCATTCGTCACGATGCGCAGTGCTTTAACTCATCCATCTACATCTCCCAGCAATTTAATGAAATATTTGGCAGAAGCAGTAAGGTCAAGAAGTTGTGTTTAAAGTACAAGATGATTCAAGCTTTACAAAGTACAAATTTGTATGTTAATACCCATTAAAAATGCAGTGGATTATAATTAAAGACTTGCCTTTTTTTTCAGTGCATTTCTCCAGTAATGAGTTGTTTCTTTAAATTACAGTAAGTATTATAAAATGCCTCATAAATAAAAAAACAGCATTCTCAGTGTTTGATGAAAAACTACCTAAAAAACCAAGAACATCCTCAGGCCCATGCCCCCATCATAACATCCGTAAAAAAATAACTGTAGCAGAAGGCAGAAAAACAAGTGTAAGAGCTTAAAAAGCATATTCTTTTGGATCTTACAAGTCACCCATTACTGTACTTAAGCAGACATTACTTATCATTGCATTCTGTTTACTACAGTTAGAAATCCCACTCCTTTCTAGAAACAGGATACAGTGATAATCTGTCGAAAAATCTTTCCAAATGACATTGAATTTAAACGTGTAAGGGAGAAGGGAGAAAATATAGAAAAGTCTCACATGCAAATCCTGAGGCCACTTGCATCCTCACACTAACACAGTAGGTCTTATCTACTCCACTTCTACCAGAAAAAGCAGCAAGGTATGAAGAACAAAAGGGAGCTATTCAGCTCAGAGCAGGTTCTCAAACATTCGCATATTGCAGGATGTTTTTATAACAGCTAATAGATAAGATTCATGGGGCTACCAACCTCCTATTTTTAATTCTGGAAGATACATTCAGTCACTACAAAGAGAAGCTATTTCTGTGGAACAGGCATGGCCAATAGGTTACATTCTTTTGAGCTATTTAAATCTCTCCCCTTAAGTTTCCTCTGCCCTTACATTGCTCTAACTAGCCTGAACTGAAAGCTGCCCTACTGTTTGGGTCTGTCCTCCCTTTACGCTTGCACAAAACCAAGCAAACTCAAAGACCTTGGTATAAATACCGTTATTCACAGGACAACAGACACTGGTGGGGATTGTTTCTTTTTCCTTCAGCATTTCCTCCTGCAATTTTACAATCCCTTCATAGGCTTCCTTTGGTTACCACGTGGCTGTACAAGTTACAACTACAGAAAGGCATCATAAATCTTGAACCAGTTGCCCAGCAAATAAAAGGAGTAAGCACAAACTGGGGGAGAAAATTAAAGAAGCATTACCAAAAAATCTTAAGGCTGTCTTTGCAAATATCTTGGATTTCAGCTATTTCTTGCTATTATTATACTGAGAGAAACAACTCCAAGAGACATACAGTGCAAGGGATTACCAGTTAACAACTCATGCACTCTATCTCACAACGTTGTATGGAGCTCACTGAGGCATTAATAGTTAGAGGATTTATTTGTTCTATTAGAACCGGTAAGTGTTTCACTAGCTTGGAGACTCTGGAGTCTCACAGTCCTCACTTTACTGTATGAACTAGAAGCCACATGACAAGACATGATCCAGACTTATCATGCACAAACATGCTACGAAACAGAAGCCTGCAACACAAAGAAGAGCCATTAGTGGATGTATGGCCCTTACTGTCAAAATCTCCGGTCAGCCTGTAGGCCAAATAACGAGCCACAAGCTGCTTTTGTCTTACCAGTATTACACTTCAATAAATACATCATCTTAAGTACTTGCAAAACACGAGCAATACAAATCTAAGAGAAAAAACACTTCTGGCATTAGTGCAGAAAGACAAAATTCTTGTTTCTACCAGCTTGCCAGCCAGCCCAGCACTTTTATAAGGACATAACAAAAGCAACTAATGAGAGGCTTCTTTCCAGCACTGAGCACAGAAGTCTTTATTAGGTCCAACCCTCCACATATAAAAGCCACATTAAGATTTACTCTGCTTTTTATGGTTCTGTGCTATATTTAACGGCTGATATGCTGCAACCAGAAAAGACTTATACTGCTTTCTTTCATGTATGATATTCATAGCAGACTGAAAAACTATTTTCCTTAACTGGTATAGCAGTCTGTTTCTCACTTTTGGAAGGAGCAAGACTGGCATCAGTATTCCATACAGCCTGCCTGCATTGAGCAACCTGCAAGCTCTTCACCCTCACATCTCAGAGGCTCTGGGCAGCCCAGCAAGCTTATTTTTTTTCCCTAAGCACAAATTAGGACACAGTTGCAAGAAACACTGTAACCCAGCCTCACACAAGAAGCCAGGATGGGCCAGGGCCACAAACCCTTCCCAGTCCCATTCACTGTATGTAAAGCTACTTTTTCCTCTATTCATTCTCTGCTCACAGTGACTGAAGCAGCTCAACTGCATCACAAAATAGATGTGCTTGAAAACATCATAACTAATGTATGAATAGGCATATGTATTTTTCTGCTGCCACCACCTCACCCCATCCCACCCTACTCACCCTCATCTTTGAGCTGTTCAAGACACTTCTCCTTGCAGGAACTGAAGAGCATTATATGTTCTTCCTACAAATTTTTACAAAATGCATTTGTAGATGTTCAGCAGCCCTTTACAGCCACTAATATGATCGCAGACGGCACACTGCTCTACTTATCCTGCTCTACACTCCTGCAACTACGTTCAGTATGGTGCCTCTCTCAAAAAATAGTACGTCAGAAAGCTGTGCTATGAGAGAACAACAGGCAGAACACAGCAGTATACAGGACCCTAGAGGAAAAAGTTATGATGGTTACAGCAAAACCATATGCCCATTTTTTATGAGAACAGTTTTTCTACCTTATAGACAGACCATAGAAATTCATCATCTTAAACTGCTTTTAAATACCAGGCGAAGGGAAGGAACAGAACACGTTGGATCTCAAGGAATTCCTCAGGACCATCAAAAGCAGGGACTCTGGATTTTAGCCATGCTTACAGGTGGGTGCAACACAGCAAGGGAGAAGTGAATGCTTCCATGTGACAATGCATGCCTTCACAAACAGCTCCTAAAACTGAGCTGATTGCAAGGATATGCAGAAGGCCCCTTGTTGCCATACATAGATGCTATCCTAAGGAGAATGAAAGCCCACCTCTTGGTATAAACTTGCAAGGAGTGCTGAAAAACAGACTGTTCAAGGCTTTTTTGTAATATGCATAGTGTCAAACAAGCTTTAGCTGTACCAGGCAGCATAATAGTAACTCAACCCAGCAAGATCAGCACCAGGGTGACCACAGCAGGGCAGCTGACAAAGCCTTACTGCCAGGAAAAAAAAAAAAAAGAAAAAAGAAGTACCAACTTGCAGCTTCTTTGAAGTGTGGAAATACAGTTGAAGGCTTGGGTCATGTTTGCTTTCATGAGTATTTCTACCTCAGGCAAGGAGGACATGCAACAGCCCAGTCCCTGAGAGGGGCTGAGGGCAGCCATGACATACCTGCGGAGGGCAGAAGCCTGATGGATCAACATCAGGACACGTACATCTCCTCCGAGAAGCTTCAGCTCATGAAAGATTTCACCTGGTTTGAATTTTCAAGCTGTTATTGAGCTCTGGAAAGCACAGGAACTGCAGAACGTGGGTGCAGTTAACAAGTTCATTTGTGTCTTGGACTTCCAGTGAGAACTAAGAAAATATTTCTGTAACAGACTGTTAGGAATTTAACTTCTTGCAAGTTTTTAATTATCAGCTACAACAGCCTCACTTACTGCATCATGCTGGCTTTTATATTCCTTCTGGGCTTTGCTCCAGTTTTTATTTCCTATAATAGCTCAGTCTATTTTTGCCTTCCATCTCCTTCCCATTACCTCTCCTCCACTTTCAGAAATAGGTACTTTGCTTTCTTCACGTTTCAATTGTCTTCACCTCAACTGCCCCTCCAGTCCCCAAACTTGCTCCATTTCGAGCTCTGGTGAGGGTACTCCCCCAGCTCCTTCCCCAACCCAAACCTGGGAAACAGCACTCAGATTCAAGTAAGACAAAGTCTGTCACAACTAAAAGGTCAGCCTAACATTCACTGAGGCAGAAGACAGACACTGCACCAGCTTTGGGCAAAAAACCACCAGCCCAGAATGCTCTTCAGCACCTGCCCTCTCGCCCAGGCAGGGAGGAGATGCACACTGACTGTCCCCAGTCCCCCCAAAGTGAAATACAGCCCACAGGTCACCCCCAGGCACTCAGGCCCTGACTCAAAGGCTCTAGAGGAAAACACTCCCCAACTGCCAAGCTTACTCTCAAAACATTTTTCTTATGGTCAAGGGGAAGGTCAAGGTCTGTGCTGGTAACAGCCTTACCCCCCCCCCAAATGTGCTTTATTAAGCAACTGGCTTTTGGCTCAGGCCCTGCTTCCAGTGGAGCCAGCAGCGAAGCTGCAGTGGAGCCAAGTCAGGTTCTCCAGTTATCAGTCAGCAGGAATCCTGCAGCAGAGCAGGTTTCAGACAGAAGTCTGAATAGGCCTTTCTTCCCTCATCCCCCACACATCCCTCCTAGTGACCTGTTTTACAAAACAAAGTGACAGCCTGTTTATTCCTCGTAATATTAACGGCATACTTCTGTGAAAGCAGCACGCCTGCTATCATGGGGGAGGCAAAGAGCATAAGCGCTTTATGTTGCGGGTACACAGGCAAATAAGACACGTCTTTCCACATTTGAGTAAGTGGTGTGGCTTTAGCATTCAGAGAAGATGTGAGGTGACAGTACGTGTTTAGAGAAAGGAAGGAGGATAAGCAGAATTAGGTGACTGATTCATCTGTGCCTTAACAGCATTGCTACCTGAAAATAACAGAAGTCAGCCATAAAGACCAGTCATTAAGAAAGGGAGAAAAAAAAAACAAGAAGTGTATACACACACAAGAAAAAACTAAGCTAGAAACAATCCTTTTAGTGAATTACTTACTGATGCTCTTTAATGAGCATCAAATATAACCATATGCTTGGTAAAATTATTTCTGTGGTCTAGTTTAATGAATACAGTCATTTTTCCTACTTCTAACAGAAGCATTCCGATCTTAAGATCAAATTAAATAACTTGCAGGCTGTTGAACATTATTGCTGGCAGTCATCAAACAGTCCACAAAGACTCTTCCAGGTCTCCTTCTATCCATCGGCGTGGATCACAAGAGGGAGAGGTCAGATAGTCAAACCTAGCTGGCTCTGTAAGTTTAGTTGCCTTCCTATGGCACAAAAAACAGCTGTCAGAAAAACAGAATATGCCTCCCAGGTTTGTTTTAATATACAAAAGCAACACAGATGTCTAGAACAAGCCTATTTAACTTATTTAGGGATTCAGAATCAGACACTGGGATAGGCAATTAATAGTATTTGCTAGTTTATTTTAAGGAGAAATAGTAGCTGCAACCTTAGAAGGAAACTCACTTTGGGATTTGAGTATGTTATTTTGCAGTATGTTGGATCTTTTGTCCAAAATCTATGCAATTCTGGAAGTCCCACAAGCACTTAGAAATACCATCAAAGACATGGTATTTTAAAGCGCATGCGTAGGGAAATAGAGGGTTAGAACAAAAGCACGTTACTTGTATCAGTTTCATGAGTTTGCTAGCACTGAACTAGAGTTCTTCATGAGATTGAGAGCATCCAGAACCATACCTCAGTTTTTCCACACTGCTTCTTGCAGAGACATCAACATTTAAAGCCTCCTCCTAAAAGGCATTATGTAACACTGAATCCCGCAGCAGCAGGATATTAGACTTGGCACTTGTTCTCTACTTCTGCAGGTACATTAGTGACCAAATATTTGAACCAGACATTTTAATGCTTTGAGAACAATTCTGAAGCTGTTGTCCAGTGCCAATTTACAGTCAGCAGAACACACTGGGATCACCAGCTGTTGTTAAAATGGCTAATGAGGTGTGACAATTTAAGTGCTAGTGCCCAGGACACTTAGCCCTTCTAGTCACGTTAAACAAGCAAACCTTCCTGTAACAGACAATATTTTGTTTCTGTTATACTCTATGGATATCACAGTTTGAACCAAGAAATGTTTGCTTTAAAATACAGTGTGGAATTGGATAGCTGCAAGAAAGTGTCTAAAGCACTCATCTCAGGTGTGAGTGCACTTCACTGGTTGCATCATGCTACACAATACCCCAAGACAGCCTTTAAAGTTTTTTTCTTAAACTGCTTGCAAGTGTCATAGCACACCGTGTAGGACTTTGTGCCCAAGTGCCTCAATAATTAGCTGTGTGACCTCTTTTTGTACAATAGCTCATAAAACAGCCTCAGCTTCAACTAAGACTTCCAACACTACATTCAGCTGAACTGGGAGAAACTGGTACCCTCCCTGTAAACTGCATATTTTCACCAGGTAAGGCCAAAGCTCTGGAGAGAGATGCCCAGCTGTGACAGCCACCAAAGAGCTTCTGCTTCGATTCCACAGCTATGGGAACATGGTACATGAACTTCGTTACTCAGGAGGCAACTCTAGCTGCTGCTCCATGATGCAAGAGAAATCTGGGAACACTAACCTTTCCAAAGGAATAGTCAGCCTCTTCAGAAAGCCTCAAAATGACCTCCCATTGTTAATACAGGACATGACCTGAATCATCCCTGAGCATGTGCAGGGAGGCCCCAAAACCTGAACTAAGGCCACACTGACTACTGCTAGAACTCACCACAGACTGTGGTACCTGATAGCCCCTACACAATGCAAGAGAAATGAAAACTGTTCCTTTTGAGAACTCAATCATCAGTAGAAGTTATGCTGGCTGCAAGTAACTTAAACAGCAAGAAATCTGGCACTAGTAGTGGACTGATACAGCAATTCAGAAGTTTGACAGTCCTTCATTACACTAGCTTCTTCCATGTTCAACGCTTACTGAAAGTCATTGCACAACAGTGTAACAGTTGGAGATCACGTTCATCTCTTGCAGCATCCTCTTCCCTGAGGAATCAGAGGATTTTAACCATCTGGTAGGTGAGGGATATTAACAAAGGAAAAAAAACAAAACACTCTTGTAGTGCAGGAATGGATGTTTGCAATTGAAACTAAAGCACATGCAGCCAAGGACTGCATTCAACAGCAGTTGATAAATCAGTGTGATAGCTCTGTATACTGAAGCAGTCACAGAAGAGCAACTGCTGTAACCTGTCACCCCCAGCCATCCCTCACCATCAAGATCAGGTCAGAAGCTAGGGATGAATGTCAGACCTGCTTGAGTAAATACTCCACATTACTCTTTGACTAGTTTGACTGTACCAGAGCATTTTCACATTTTTCTACAGAAATATAGAGATACGCCCCAGTGGAAATACGTGCTTTAAGTGCAAACTTCAGCAATAATCTCAGCTCCAGAATGAATGAAGTGAAATTAGAACTGAATTTGTGCAAAAGAGACACAAATCTCTATGAGACACAAAGCTCTATGTACAACATAGAGCTGTTGTACAAACTGCGTTTTAAAGTAATTGGGAAGGCAGTTGCCTATCATGTATGTATCTCAATACTTCAGATTTACCTTAGCTTCCAGAGCTCCCTGCAGAGGTTATTTATAAGTTCTAGGAACGCTGGGACATTGTCACATGAAGAAAGGCAGTTCTTAAGGTGACTTACTCCCAGAATTGGAAATCAAAAGCTAGCTGCTATTTCCATGCACCCATACACTACTTTTTTCCCTACTCCAAACTTAGTCTTCCACAGTCTTGACTTAAGCCTCCAAAAGGACTAATGCCAGGGGAAGGGAAGCAGAGCATAGTCTCCAGCCTGTACTGTTTCATTTCTGGATTTCCAACACACATACAGATGAACAGCTATAGTCTCAGACTTGTAAGCTGACATAACACACCCTCAGCTGACTGTGAGGTATCTGATCACCACAGCTGCACTCTAAGGAACCACTTACTGAAGACATCCAGCAGTCATACTTCAGTAGAATACTCAAGCCTTTGCCTCTTCCGTGTTCTCAGCAATTCCACCAATTAATAAATATGCATTGATACTGTTTGTCTTAATCATTTAGGATGAGTAAAATGTGTTATTTTCTCTGCAAGTTTTAAGCAATAGGACTCCCATGACTTTTTTCTTCCAAGTGCTTCCCACTGAACCCACACGAACCGTTCACATACCGTTCTGAAGTCCTCCTCAAATTTGTAAGCTCCACCTCCTGTGGCACAGAGCGTAGTATGCAAACTGGAGAAGTTCTTTTCACTACCCATCTGTATGAACCTGTGCATGGCACAGCTGGGAAAGCGGATGAAGTGCAGGTTTCCTTTGCGTCCACACATAGTCAAATTTTTCAGTTCAAGATGGACATCACGAATGCCAGTTTTGCCATAGGCAGTATTGGAGGTCAGGTATTTCCTAATGCTTTTCAGGTTTTCCACCTCCTCCTGTTCCTCTTCTGCAGTAATGTCCTTAGGTTCGAAGTAGACCAGTTTAACCAACGTTCCACCGATATCCATTCCAAACCATGGAAACGCTAAGGATGGGGGTTTGGGAGGAAGAAAGAGAAAGCCATTGTAAATACACAGGTTAGCCACAGCACTTCAAATACCGGCTGAATGACAGTTTGGTGCAGTGCAAGTTACAGTATCAGCACCTGCTCCTAAAAGCTAGTGGTCACTCATGTTTCCAATTCACATGTATGCTTTAAGATTTCATAAAACCCGATAATAAAAAGAATAAAGAAAATCTCCAAAAATCCTTCTCTGGAGAAGCAGATTGTAGTACACAAAAAATTCTTCCAGGAAAACATTTTACTCCCCAGTCAGCACCTCTTGACGGAGCACATTTACAGCATGACACCCGGTCTAAGTCCCAGCACTGATTCTTAAAGTAAACCGGAGGGCACACAACCAAACAGGAGAGCAAAATCTCTTGAGTCACACTCCCACAGCACAACATCTACAAACCCCTTCTGATACGAACCGGAATTTCTCCAATGGCAATGCTCTGCGTGAAGAGCAGCAACCCGTGACTCTCCCCTCATAGTGGGAGTCTCCACAACCCACCACAACTAGCGTCTCTGTCAAAGAATATATGCAATTCTTGCATATATTAGAAGAGAATGAGCTGTTTTAAATTCAGTGTTTAAATCCCACTGACAGTCATCTTTTCAGAGCATGGATTCCCTTTTCTGCTGTGTACATTAGCTATCATACAGTTACGCAAGAAGTGCCACTCTCTGCTTCTCAGCGTATGGATTTGCCCCGGATGTCCCAGGCATTTGCACTGCTAGCAGCAAGACAGAAATCATCCTCTTCTGTCTACTATAACTGAATGAGGTTGGTCTTCCTGCTCTACTTACATATACATGTCCACATGTATTTTCAATAGTAAGCCAGGTAACTTTATGAAGCACTGAGAAGTAAGAACACAAAAGTTATACATACATATTGCAGAAGGCAGCTTCTAGTAGCATTTCTTAGACAAATTGAAATTAAACGTACTCAAGTACGTTGCTAACATGCAAGATGGATTTCAAAAAAAGCAGTCACACAATCACCTCTGATTTTAGGGAGAAGCAAGCAGCCTTGACAGAAACACAATGCTACCAACTAGGGCATCCCAACTTAGTGCTGATACAAGTTCCAAACCACCGATACTATGTGCACCACTTTTTTCTGCTGGTGAACCTAGCTATAAACAACTTCAGAAAAGAGATTTTAATAAGCACATCAGGTACTGATCACACTGTTCTTCCCTGGGTGATCACAGAGCACTATGAAGTTACTAAGTTTCAGGCTGAAAGGAGCTTAGCATCTTACTTCTCACCACAAGGGTCTCAGCCTATGCCTCATTCTTGCCTGACTGAATAATTCAAAAGGTTAGGTTTAATAATTGTTAATACCAGTAGAAAAAAAAAAAAAAAGAAAAAAAAACTTTAACTGTCAGATGCTTAAAATGGCTTCTTTACTCCATTAATGTATACCAAATAATCAAATCAATTTCACCCTGCTTTCCATAAAGACAGGGTAGGCATAATGCAATTAACTCCCATAAAGTTGCTTCCTTACCACTCACTTTCCATAAGAGCACCTACTGTTACCTATGGTAAAGTCTGGTTAATTTCATTTTCCATTCCCTACAAGCTGCAAAACACCAAGACATGGAAATTAAAACTAATTTGAGGTTTGGGAAGATATGTCCTATAGAGATTGATGCACAACGGCTCACTGATATGAGAAAAAATTGAAACAAGTGTTTTAAAAATAGGCTTAATTTTGAAAGGGCAAAATATTTTACCATGCACTAACCTGTAATTCAATCACTTCTGGAAGTGGAAGAGAAATACTTAAGCAAAAGTAGCTGGGTCCACACTGCAACGCAGTGGAACTCAGGATGTCAGTCCCAGTAGTGATCTGCACAAATCTTTGCTTAAGCTACTGAGATCTTTAATTACTTGTTGCACTGGAACAGTAAGTCTCCTCCACCTAGAACATATCTTAACCATGCAAGCAGGAAGTTTAATATTAAAAGCAGCATAGTTGGACTGTGCCATACAGACCCAGCCTATTCCTAAGAACACATGGAACGCCAATATTCTAACATTACAGACAAACTCTGCTATAATCTACCTGCACCGGCAGTTGCTGTAAAGTTATAGTGCAGATTTAGTTTTTGAGGGGGGAGAAGTATTCCTTTCCCTTATTAAATATAAAGCCAGGAATAAAAGTGCTAATAGCTCCGAGTTATAAGATGTAAACGTCCTGGCAGTCATTTAACTTTGAGAAGTCATAATTAAATCATTAACAAACAAGAAATACTGTAAAACAAAACAGAAACAAAAAAACCACCACCACCACCAAGTTATTTCAAGTCTGTGTATTTCTTGGGATAGGTATGCAATGCTCATTTAAAAAGCAAGTGGAAACACCAACTCTTTTTCCAGTTCATTCTGTCCATGTATCTAAGGCTCTTTCCTTTTACTGTGAGCCAAACAGTGAGCTGCAGAACAAAAAGAACTTTGCTCCTACAACAGCAGCAGTTTTCCTTAGCACAAGTAAATAAAAAGCACAAGATCAGACCACAGCTACTGATATTTCAGCTATGCAGGAGAACAGCTTAGTTTCCTTCACAGCTGCTAACACCGGTGATCTGCTGCAAATCGCTTGCAATAAAGGAGACGTATTTTGGTCATCTAGGACATAAACCAAGTATCAAAGTTTCTGATGAGTCCTGCTAAAATTTGCATAACCTCCATGTTACTGGAATCACAGTAAAAACTTCTGCATTCCAGTGACTATTTTAACAATTTACTTGTTGTACGTCCTGTAACTATCAAGATACCCTGGAACAAAACACAACACTCAAGCACCATCAGGTCTTTCCAGCATCTTTAGACATCCCACCCTAGTGGGCACCTGTACGCTTTAGCTTTCCTGACTCAACTAACACAGTATCAACAGGAGCATGCAGGCAAGCTGCGGGGCGGTTCTGGCTTCTCCTGCCTCCTGAATGCAGACAGTAAAACCATTCAGAGGCCACCAAAATTACAAGGGCCATCATTGCTGCAACCAGAGGGTATGAAGAAAGGCATCTGTCTCCACAGACCTGAGAGGAGATAAGGGGAGAATGTTATTTAACACTAGGATTTTATAACATAAAACGATGCATAGAAGTTCAATTTCTTGGGTAGTTAAAAGCCAAAAATGCAAGAAGTAACATCAGTTAGATCCACATCCTTGTCAATAGTTCAAGATAGCTCAAAATCATGTGATTTACTATGAAAAATAAGTTATCTGGACATGTTGCTGAAATGCCTCTACAGCGTAAGTGCACTTCTCCTTAGCTAAAACTCTGATAAGACTTGTGAGCTGATTTCTCTCTTATCAAAGACGGTACACAATATACCTTTCAGCTCAATGAAATCTGTTATTGTAGAGAAAATACAACGACCCTAATGTACCAGTGCACTGCAGTAAGTCATAAAAACGGGTAACACTGAGATCTAGGCCTAGGTCCGACACAAGTGATACAGAAAGCGTCAGCATGAATCATGCTGTCTTAAAAGCCTTGCATAAATCAAAAGCTCCACTTATCTTCTTGTGAAGATGTGTTCTCTGTATGTTAATAAACTGCACCAGCTTACTGGTTTGGTAGCTAGAGAGAAAAATTTCCATTACTCCAAAAGTTAGTCGCAGAAGCATGTGACAATGCAAACAGAAGGTATCCACAGCATTGCATAATGAGGTAATCTGATGCACACCAGCAGCTGTGCTATCTGGGGGAAAGGTTCACTCATGAGAAATTCCATGATACACTTCACCTAGTTTCTCCACAAGCTATGAACAGTATGACCCTACAAAGCTTTTCCTATAGGGCACATTGCATTTAAAATTGAACACGTTTGATTTTTAAAAGTCCTACTGTTAACACAGAATTTAAGACAGGGTCAGGGAGAAGAGTATCAGACTAACCTGCTCCTCCTCCACAACTCAGGAGATGTAAAGGAGAACTCCCAAACCACTCAGCAACTTTGCCCCCCAATTAAAGGGGATAACAGAGGGCAATCCCTTTCATCCATTTAAGCAATCATCATGCAAAGGTACTTGTGATGATCATCTCCCTACGACTGGCAGTAACACCTTTGCAGCCTTAATTACACAAACCTGGTCGGTCTCATTCAGCCTCCTTTCATTAAGGAGGAATTCCCTTTCCCTGCACTTGTCTGAATTGATTCTTTCCCCCAAGCGCAGGTACAGTATCTCAATATTTTATCACTAACTTGAACGGTGATATCAAACCTCTTTGATACCTTCACCATTAATCTCAGATAAAAGACCTTGGCATCTGCTACGTGTTGTCTTGTCTTCTTCCTGGATGCATGTGATGAAATCCTATGATTTCGTTTACATCTTATTTCCATAGCTTGATGCATTGATGAGCTAAGAACTTCCTGCTTTAATTGGGACTGGAACTGGGGAGAGAAAGCCAAAACTAAAAATAGAGGGGGGGAAAACACAAAACGAAGGTCACGCATAAGATAGGATATTCTCCTCACAGCTTCTGAAAGCTGCTTTCCATTTATAAAGCAGTAATAGTTTACATATATATTTCAATCATTCCTTCCTATTTTGCACAGTTATTCTGAGCAATCCAAACATATGTTTTAAAATGGAAGCATTTGTTTTCCTTTGAACAAAAATAGAATATGTAGCTTAACAGATGAATTGTAAGTGCTTAGTAATGGAAGTTTCTTCAAACCTTACACAGCTAGAGCTAAATAAGTCACACACGCAGTAAGTGCAGCTTTGCAGCTCATTTTCAGCAGCAAGCTCTTGTTGAACGTCTGCCTCCTCATCACAAAGATGAAGGAAAATCTTCAACCCCAAAGCAGAACTGTCTGTCAGACAGGTGTGACCACCTATCCACACGTGGGTACCTGTTACCACAAACCTATTTCTGAAGACAGCAGCGTGAGACCGGTCACTACCTCATGGATAGCTCCAGAAGAAAACAACCAGCCAAAAGCCAAACCCAGAAAGCTGCAAGTGATGATCACCTGACGAGATTTTCCTTCTTGCATCCGACAGCGCCCAGCCCGACGGCAGCGAGAGGATCTAAGTTTCCTCTCCTGTTGACAGAGCATACCTCGCGGTAGGGCTGGTATGCGGCTGGAACCCGCGGGATGCTCACTCACCACAACACGCCCACTGGTTCAGCTGGATACGGCCAGCCCCATTCCTCAAGCAGCCCTTACATCTGCCTACACGAAAATTGGCTGGAGACCTGAAAAGCAGCGTGCCTCATAAATAATTCTCGAGATTAAAATACGGTGGGATATTCCAATTCCCTGGACAAAATATCTGTAGCCAGTAACACTTGCTCACCGTGTCAAACAGCAGAGTTAAGACCCAAACCATTTCACTCCTGTGCTCTCCATTAAAATGCATTCTCTAAGTCATGGTATTCCACATTTAACATCACCACAATCGGAAAAAAAGGGTTTTCACATTGAAATACCTGGATTACGTAGTGCTGCATAACTAGGTGCATCCATGACCCACAGACCTAACAATGTAAACACTGGCCAAAAGCATTATTTACTGTGAAGCTGAAACTTAGTAAGTGTTTGACCAGGGCAGTTGTAAGGCACATGGGGTGTAAGTAGCCCTGCTGCCTCCAAGCATGCATTATTTGACCTCTGCCTATTACCAACTGAGATGTGGAGAGATCTAAGATACTGCTTAAATAGAGACCCCAAAGCTTTATCTTAATTTCAGAAAAGCAGTCCAATGAAGATGTCCAGCTGGCTTCTTCCCTATGCCTGACGTAGAACAATGCCGTCAAGTACCCGTCCAGGTAACTGCCATGTGGAAATCTTGGATCTTACTTGGCTACGGTGCTCTTTCGCAGGGATTGGATCGATGAAGGCACTTAACTGTTCTTCTTTCTTCTGTTCAAAGATCACATTTACACTGGACATGGTGACTTCAGCAGGCTTTCGAAATTGGCAGAATTCATGACATTTAACTATTTTATTATCACCTGGAGCATTACAGAGCACAAGGCATTGTAACAGGTATTTGGCTGTATTCATTGCGCTGTGCTGCAATACAGACAGGTAACAAACCTCAGCCCCACAGAGGGCCTGCCTCAGTGATTTGAACCAGAAAACTGACAGAAGCCTGACATCCCCAACAACTCACCTGGTTCACCAAGAAAGAAACAAAGCCAAGACTAGCTCTTCAGCAGAAGGTAAGTCGGTTCTCAGATCCTCTCTCACCACTGAGATCAGCAAAGAACACGGGTTTCAAGGGGAACCCTCCCTCCTCAGGGGGGAGAAGGCCTTGGGAACACAGAAGTCTGCTGCACTTTGGCAGGAAGAAAAATCGTTCAAGAAAACATGTAATTTGTGAGGATTTGAAGAAAGAATTGCAACAGAGGGTTTCATTTTTGGAATATTGGGAAACGACAATTAGCTTCACCACCACGCAAAGCAAATCCCACGATCAATATTCAAGTCTTACACACCATGTGGCAACTGCACCGCATTTTGCAATGTGTCCCTAAGCACAGAACAAAGATCTGTAAAGAGCAGGATTAAACATAAAAACAAGAAAAACAGGACTGTGTAGTATTCTCTGGAGATGGATGCAGTGGAAAGCAATGCAGCACCAGAACACGAGTCAGATTTAATCAACTTTTTAAGCCTGGGATAATGTGTTATCATGCTTTCCTGGAAGACTAATACTAAACTGCAAGTTAATTTATATGCTTTCTGGACAAGAATAAATGGATGAGATCAGCAACAATTTATGCATTTTAAATAAAAGACAAAAATTGCCCACAAGAGTTTTAAAAAGCACTTCTTCCCTTGGCTGCTGTTTTCATTACAGCCCTCTAAGGAAACCCCAGAACCGAAGGCTCAGCTGCTGCACATCTTGGGCAACACTGCCATTGTCACCTGGGCTCTTTATGCTGATGAGCATTTTCCCCCTCAAGTTGGGAGGGAATTGAAATTCGTTGTTTCTGTCTTACTCATGATTACACAACCCCCTAGAAGCCTTATTCTTTGCTTCAGAATAGTTTTAAGCATTATGAAGAGTTTGATATGCAAGTGCTGACTCTTCTTAGTTCCACCAGATGAAGGCTGAAGTTAGTCCAAGTTCTGTTGGTTTTGTTCTCGAAGGAAATTTTGGAGCTGGACAAAGACTCCACAGAGCTGGTTGGCAGCAGAGATCGATGGGGTCACCAGTACGTGAAACCTGCTGGCTGCTTTAAATAGCCACAGGTACCACAAGCACCGCAACAGTCATCGACACGGAGAACATTTGGAGGGAAACAGGTAGGCAGAGCTCAACAGAAGCGTTAAAGAAGCAGAAGGAAAGCTGCAGCTCTTCAAGGCTGTTCCTGACTATTTCATCTGCTAAGAGAAGTCTGCAAGCATTCATTTCAGAGTGAGAAAAAACGAGGCTAGCTGAATGCACACCACTTCCTACTGAGCAGAAACATCTTTAGGCTTTGGCAGCGGGTAGCTGCGATCCTAGCTACCCCGATTACCCTCCAGAACGCGCTGAACTCCTACGAGAAAGCCAACGTTTGCTGGCTTTACTGGAGGGGCACACACCAAGCTGCATTCGCAGCTGCCTGCTTGTGGAGTTTAACCGGGAATCAGGCAGTGTGTGCCTGTGCACAAGTTAGCTACAACCCGGTAAACGAAGGACGCTGATGGGTACCGAGCCGGTACAAGCAAGCACACCGCGGAGATGCCCGGGACAGCGGCAGGACCCCGGGCAGCGCGAGCCCCGGGCAGCCCCGCCGCCCCCAGCATCCCGAGGGGCCCCGCCTCTCCCCTCGCTACTCACAGCGCTGCTTGTGCACGATCAGCTTCATGGGCGCGGCGGGGAGGCGGCGCGGCCGGCAGGACCCCCGGGAGCCGCCCGAGCGGACGGGACGCGACACGGAGCCGGGCTTGCGGGCACAGCCGGGGCCGCCGCCCGCGTTTGTGCGAGGCCGCCGCTCCCCGCCCGCCGCCGCCCCATTGGCGCAGGGCGGGGCCGTGCCGGGCCGGCGCCGCCGCATTGGGCGAGCAGCGGGGGCCTCGCTCCGCCCGTGCCGGCCGCGGAGGGGGGGGGGGAAGGAGGACGGTGGCGGCCGGGCGCTGCCGAGCCGGGCCCCCCGCGCTGGGCACTTACGTGGCCGGTGCCGCCTGCCCGAGTCCCTCCTGCGGCGCAGCCTGCATTTCTTGGCCGGCGAGCCGTGGTTGGGCGGCGGAGGCTCCGTGCGGAGCAGCAGCGGGTGCGGCGCCTCCCCGCAGCCGCCGTTGGCGAGCGGCTGGCCGGGCGGGGGGCGGGCGGCGTGCAGCAGCCCGCCGAGCCGCGAGCAGGAGGAGGAGGCGGCGGCGGGCTGGGCGCGGAGCTGCTCCCCCATGGCGGCCGCCTCGGCCCCTTTGTCTGCCGGCTCGGCCCCGGCTGGGCGCGCCGGAGCCTCCGCTCACGCCGCCCGGGGATGCGGCGCCCGCTCCCCCCCCCACCCCAGCCCGGCGGACGGCGCAGGCGTGGTGGCCGCAGCGCGCTGCGGAGGGGCCGGGCCCGCCGCGCCCCCCCCCCCCCGGCCCCCGGGGGCCCCCGGGAACGAGGGTGGGGGGGGGGAGGCGCGCTCCCGGCACGGAGCCGGCGGCGGCGACCTTGGAGGAGTCCGGGCCCGGGGCTCCGCCTGGCCCCCGCCCCGCCTGGCCGCGGGGGAGCCGTGCCCTGAAGGGAAGGTCGTCTGTGGGGTGCCCGGCAGCGGAATTAGCGCTGTGCACGGTGCCCCCCGGGCACGCAGCCGTGCCGACCGCCTCCTGACAGGGATGCTGCGCTGAAAAGCGGCTTCCTGAGAGGGAACGAGAAGTGCTCTCCGCTGCCCGCCCGGGCTGGATGATATGCACGGCACTGAGAACGAGCCGTGCGTGAAGCTGGGGAAGTGAAAAGTGTGTCTGAGAACAAACAGCACGAGCATTTTTCCTCCTAAATCCAGTTTCTGGAGACTGAGGATTGTTCTCGTGATAACCGGCAACTGCCGCCATCGCCAGCCCCGAGGCAGCTGCCCTGAATGGAGGCGGTGTGTACATTTACTGCTAGGAGCTGTAGGGCTTCCAGAACTGTGGAAGTCACCGAGAACTCCCCCCCACCTTGCGGAATGAAATGTAACTAAACCCAAGACCGCTGCTCCCTGGGCTGGCATTCAGGGACCTGCATAGCTGTGTTTGCAGTAGGCAGCTGGCTGGGTAGGGTTTATAAGTGATATTTGGGACCACTCGGGGCACAAGGAGTCCTTGCTGCTTCTTTCTCTTGTCCCCAGAAATGGCTGTTGCCTTCTCCATCCGTGACCCAGGAACTGACCGCACATACAGCCAGCCTGATGCCAAGCAGGAGATCGTTCCTCCAAACCTGTTTTTCTCTGCAACTGCAGCCTAACTGGGAGTAGACGCGTGGGCACTTACCACAACTCGGCTGAAGGGTGGCAACTTTTTACCTTACTCCACCAAAGCAAAACCACATTTAATTGCACGCTTAGGTTTCCTTGTGGTAGGAGAAGCAGCCCTTCTGCTGACTCTGCAATGGAATGTAGTACCTGGTTCAAGTACTGCATCCAACCTTAGGCACTGAACTTCCAGAACAACTAACAAAGGATAAAATGACAACACTGAGTTTTAGTCTAGGAAAGGGAAGATTTGAAGGGATATTCAAACCTGGAATGGGTAACAGCAAAGGAAATACATTGTGGCTGCAGAGAAACAAGAAAGAATTCATGAATGTAAGCTGCAGCCCAGGAATTATGATTTAGACTTGAGGCAGGTATTTCCTAGAATGAAGCCAGAGAAGCATTAGATGCACTGAAGGCCTGGCCTAGATATCTTTCTGAGATTCTTTCCAATCTTATATTCCTAATATTTCCCTAATGCTTTGCTGTAGACACTGCACAATTATGTCCACGGTAGAAGTGGAATGGATTGTGCTGAATAGAGGAAGGAGGTAAGGACAATATTCTATTAGGATATGATCCACATCAGTCACAACTTCAGAAGCAATACAACAAGAGGAAGTGTCACCTGCAAATAATATTGGAGAAAATACAAACATGCAGAAATGTTACAGTGGTCCAAATCAATCAACAAGTTTTTCATACAAGGACAGATTCCATTCAAAGTGCACAAGTTTCCCTGATCTTGTAAGCCCTCTGTCAGGTACCAACACTTGCCAAATTTTTTGCATTACTATGAAAAGATTACATTTCAAACTAATGTGCTGCTTTACCAAAACAATTTCAAGCTCTTGTACTGATGAATATCACATGAACTGATCTATGCACTTCAAAATACCATTTTGTTTTTGTTTACTTTGCTTAATTTTGAAAAGCTTTTGAAAAGGTTTTACATACCCTCTCAATTTTAGTTTCAGAATTCTTTACCTCTTCTGCGATGTAAATTAAGACAAAAGGGATAAAATTAGAGGATGTTTAATGCATCATGTGATCACCTGTAAGGGTTTAAAATGAAGGAATCTCATGCCCTCAGGTGTACATAGCATTGCTATAGTGTGACTAGTCTGCTAACACTGACTCACTGCATATTACTTGGATGGCAAAGTTTTCATTCATTATTCCATTCCTGCCTGCACGCCAGATGCCCAGCATTGTACCACCTCTACTTACTTGTTCATAAACACTTGGAACCAGGCTGTAACATTCTAACTCTGTGAGTCAGTTCCATCAAACTAGCAAGCACCTTGTGGTTAAGATACTTTACCACAGGAGCAAAAGCACTGTACTCCAAGCCCTACAGTTTCAAGCCCAATGGCATTGGGGGGAACAAAAAAAGAACCAACACACCAGCAAAAAACAACAAACACTCATACTCAAGTGTCTTATCATCAGGCAGGCAACTCTGCCTGAAATTTTCAGGAATTCCTTGCTCATTCTGTAGGGCTCACACATCCCTGGTTTGAGGCAAAGCTGAAGCAAGCACCAAACAGGTGCAGGCCACGTGTAAACCCAGTACCCAAGAACCCCCCAGAACTGCTACAGAGCACTGGTGTTGTTATTCTAATTCAAAGCCGGTCAGCTACAAAGCTTTGGTCATATTCTGGAGAGAAGTGGTAATAAGGAGCGACATCTTTAATAAGGAGCAACATCCTTCTCGAATTATACAAACCATATTATGCAATATGAAGAGTGTAAGGAAACAGACTTCTGGTTTAGCTGCCTGCAGATTTATGTCCTAGGGATTGCTGGCACTCTGCCATTCCTGCTCATATTTCCATTCAGGTTACTTCTATTTTTATCCTGTTTCTATACTACAGGAATGTCGTACTAGTTTATACCAGTTCTTATTCAATTTTTCCTCTTAGAAAATAAATACAGTACAGCTTAATTAACGTGAAAAATATTAGGAACATTGCTTTAAAAATCAGACACTGTTGATTTGTTTTAGCTATATTCACATATCACACATATCTGAAGGAAAGTGTCACGTCTAGGAGTCCAATATTTCTTTCAGATTTGTTTTCCAATTTCTTCAGAACCTGGGGAAGGATTACTTTTTGTTGTTGCATGTGTATGCAGAGTTTTTGGTAGACATACATGGTTAAAGTATGTTTTAATGCTCTTTTTTCCCTGCTTTAAATTGTGGGGTCAAAAGACCAACAGTTAAGCAAAACTATGTGATGGCAAATGGTGGTTGCATAAAGTAAGTGGTACAAAAGAGCTCAAAAACTGCAACGTCAGTTTTTAAAAAGGGACCCGAAGGGCTCTCGTATTATCAGATGTGATCACAGGAAAGCTAAGCCCAGCATGGCAAAGGCTGCCCAACACGAGAACTCTGCTTTCCCAAACATTAACACATCTGAGAGGGGAAATTGCAAGTTACAGGGAAACAAAGGGCATAAATCTAGTCAGATGCCTAAATCTTTGCTAGATTGAAGCCAAGAAAGATTACACGGAAACCACCCATTCATTCCCTCCCCACCCAACTCTTGGCCCTTTTCAATTATGCCTTCTGTGACACTTAGAAACTGTTGATTTTGCGAAGAGCTGCTCTGTTCCTCTGCACAGCCAAAGCTCATCTCCCCATTGCTTGGCTGAAGGGAGAAAGACAGAGAGAAGCACTCTAAGCAGGAACCTAGCATGGGTGGCCTGAAAAGCCATCAGGAGAAATGTTCTTTCACTTCACTGATGACAAATTGCGCACTGATAGACCTCTAAGCCCAAGTGCCCAAGCTGAGTGTGCAGGCAAGGCAGGATGAGTGCTGCCTGGGAAGTTTTTCTAGGACATGACCTGTATATCCAACAGCACTAGCTAAGACATGGGAATAACAGTTAGGAGAGTACACAGGCATAGTCCAGCCTCACCAGTCTGTCCATTCAGACTTTTTGCTGGCTGAGTGGTTTCCACAGCTATTCTCAGGAAGATCGGAGATGAGGTTAGAGTTTGTGGTTGCCCTCTTTCAACCGAACTGAAAAAAGCATGCAGCAGTCACAGAAGAGTAACAACCCTTCTTTGCTAAAGCTTTCCCTGCCAATATCTCTGTTTGTGCCCAAGCAGGCAATTACAAGTTAATTTACAGGTGTTTACTCTCCAGCAGAGCTGTTGGCGTCCATCTTTTATACAAAACAAAAACCTTCTGTGCCTTAGTCCAGACATTTCAAATAAAACTCCCCAAAACAGTAAACATTTAAAATAGAGTCCTTGATTATTGCTTAGGAGTGCAAGTCAATGACGATGAAGTAGGTGTTGGAGGTGAATCATCTTTTTCCATGCCATAGTTCCTATTTTGCAGTTTGTTAAAAAAAAAGAAAAAAAAGAAAAAAGAAAAAAAAGCTGAAACCAGGTAATGGGTTCAAACTATTACATATGTAAAAAGCTGAAAATCTTGTTGCAAATACACTCTCTTTTGGCCCCATTCATTAACCCACTCTCTCTCTGCTTCCTAAGTACTTAGCTCAGCACACTTATCTTTACACTTATCTTTAAATACACAAAATTTAATTGGAAAACATGCAACTTCACAACCCACTGATTGAGAAATAGCGTTCATCATCGTAAAAAATGATTGCAACAAGTGGCGGAGCATTCAGTAGAGAAAACAATGGCCTTTGCTCCATGACTGCAACCCCACAATTATCCTCTTGTAAATACACATACTGGTTTTGCTTGGCTGAATATATTTCTGGTGTTTCTTTCAACCCAGTGTTTTTATATCATCCATCCATCAAAATGCCATCGGTAAAGAAGTGACAGTTTCAAAACAAGCACTTTGAAATACAACAACAGAACAGTTGACAATTACAACTGACAATTACAAAAAACTCCTGCTCATCCAGCACTACCAGATATGAAAATTAACTGGTTCTCCTGTCAAAATTCAGCTGCACTGAGATTTTCCATTTGCATTGTTCTGTATTCCCAGTGCTTAAATGCTGACATGAAATTCCCATGGATATTAAAGATTAAGGATCAAGTTAAAACAGGGGACCAGACCTATGCGGGTACGCAGGAGAAGAAAAAAAAACATTTCTCTCTGAACTGTTCTGGCCAGACACGCCTTCAGTCCAGAGAGAACTGGATTAGTTCTCTGAGGACATAAAGGACACAGTTTCCCTCACAGACTGCAGAAGAGAAACACCACACCTTTGGCATTCCTCCTCAACCACCTTCAGGAGCAGGGAGATGTCTGTCTGAACATAACGAGCATTTAAGCACAGGGTGACATCCAAACATCAGATAAATAAACCAAAGGTTTACCTATGGTTTGGATGCTGAGAAAACACTTTATATATGTCCTTGTGAGATTAAACTAAAACGACAAACACTGAAACTCAAAAGCTAATCTTTTTTAAAATATTTTTTAAAGTCCATGTTTGCAAAGAACTAGCGAGTCTTGTGTAGGACGGGGCTGTGCTATAAATGACAAATTTGTTCCTAAAAGCTCCAGCTACCTAGTAACAAAGAAGAGAAACAACCAAACATTGTGCTAACATTGGGTAAGTTTGCCATAGTTACATCCTCTGATATTTCTAGGATCGGTGATCTTTTAGAGTAAATATTACAGTGAATGGTCTGTTGTATGCAATGCATTTGGTTTTGCTCAAGAAGCCTATTTAGAGATTTCAGGTTTTCACATGGTCAGTACAAACTAAGTACACAAACAAAAAAATCTATAATTACAGACTTGTCTTCTCCTTAGATACATTGTGAAAAGAAAAATATATAAAGTAACTTGCAGGGTTTCCCCTGTATAGGGGATTTGCATTTCACTGCAGGAACCTTAATGTCACCAAAATATTTATTTCCTTGTAATAAAACATAACTTATCATCCACATGGTCTAATGGGACTTGAAGACTCACAGAAATAATCCGGGTCATCAAAATAAGTTCTTTGAATCAATGATTAATCTGAACGGGTCAGAAAGATGTACACCAAGTATCTAATATCTTGTAAGATGTGACTGGACATCTGGGGACCAAAGCATTCTTTTGACACTCACACATAACATCCTGATGATGCACATTTAGACTTCTTAATCTCATGAACACCGCTAACCAAATATGTTGTATTTATCCTCAATATTGACAAGGAAGTCAGATAAGGAAGCTACAGAGCTGGTTTTGGTGCCAGGCATTTCACAGATGGGAAGAGAAAACAAAAGCATTTTGTATCTCACACACAACAGGAGAGAAGGATATTTTTTTTGTTTCCAAAACTTCTGTATATCCACTCAAAGCAGAGATGATGGGGCTAGGATGTCGGTCTCCAATACTTTTTGCCTAGCTGCTCTAAAATCATCAAAAAATCAAAAGAGCCATGACCCTTATCTTCATTCCATCACCCCTTAGAAGGGGGGAGAGTGGAGAAAGAGAGCTAGCACGCAAGCGAGGAAGGAAGGTACAGCTACCCCGCCACATGAAGGTATGACAAAAGTACTGCTACAGTAATCATGAGGCATCAGTGATCGACAACTGCAAATAAGAGAATCCCCGCAAGTAACACAGTATGATCTTGTTTCCATTCACAGGCACACAACAAGTCTAATATATTGTGAAACTGAGATACCTGACCTAAAACCCTAATCCAGGCTGATTTATGACTTCCTTATTATGCCAGTTTTCATACCTTAGATTCTCTCAGAGCACATAAACTAAGCAATGTTTATAGAATGGTTTATAGATTGGTTTATAGATAAACCAATTCATTTTAATTCCCACATTTTGATGCAAATGCAAACAGCACTGAGCTGACACACCATGACTGTTTTTCATAGGATTAGGAAAGACTATCTAATCAGTGAAAATGCTTACTAAATGTTTACTGGGATCTCTTTCCTGCAGAGAGAAATCAGGCAGGAGTTCTAGTTTCAGTGAATTAGAAAGTCTGTGGTTAAAAACAATCTTCCACACCTAGTCACCAAGAAAGTTTAAATTTGATTACAAGCAGATTGATTCGAGTCAGAGCACAGACTGGTGTAAGGAAAAAGGAAAATGGCATAACAGTTCTGAATTTACATGCTCAGTGCTTACGTAGCGCTCTGTACCCAGAGATCTTCAAGCACTTCACAAACTGTGAAAAACTGTTCTTCTCACCTCTCATTCCAAGAGAGAAAAGCAACAATTATAAACAGAAAGTAGTGAGCGAGCAGAGAAAGGACAGTTCTCGCCTCTAAACTAGAACCAGTATTGGGTCCAGATTGACCCCAAAATGGAAATGAAAATACCCAGGCCCCCTCAAGTGGAAAACATAGCTGTAGGATTCCACAAGCATTCTCAGATTTGTACTGCATTTGCCCAGACAAGGTCAGCACTGAAATGAAACTCTGAAAGACTCCAACTCTGTTGGAAAAACATCAGAAATAAACATCTTAATTTTCTGAAAAGGAATTCCTATTTATCTCAAGCTGATCACAGATTTAACAAACAGCTTCAGTTACCCAGAAATTGTACTCCCAGCAAACTGTCTATTAATCTAGCAGAAATTGTATCCACGATAGTTTGTCTATTAATCTAGCAATGTTTTGGATTGGCTGATTAGCAGTCAAACTTACATTTCATCAGACAGAACATGCTGTCTTCCATTTGATATGGCAGAGCCCTGGAAAGACTCCTCCTTCAAGCTACTTATTGAAACCAGGATCCATTTCAGTTTTTTTGTTGTTGTTGTTTGTTTGTTTTGTTTGTTTCTTAAAAAACAACAAACAAAAAACCCAACCTTGCTTGCAGTTTCAACAACTCATCAGTATTAGCTTCCTTTGTTGAAGCTCCTTGAGAGTATTGGAAACACACATTTTCACCCCACCAACATCTTGTTCTGCTTGTAATATTCAGTGAAAAGCCACTTATTTATCTTTGCATGTACATCCACCTAAGTTATGGCTGTTACCACTGCGATCAAAGTTCTAGGCACACAGGTTACTGACCTCCAAACACACTGTTTGAAGTCCTTGTTTGACATAATTTGTGTTATTCTCTACGTCAATAGTTATTCGATCTGTTGTCTACTCCATTTACAACTGAACAAAAGCAAAGGAATAGAAACTACTAGTCAAGGCACTGCTCTTACAACATTTTCCTGTCGCAGTACTGCCTACTAAGAGGCCAGTGTTCCCAAGTCTTCGGTCTGTGTTCTCTTCCCATCATAAGCATGCATCAGCGTTAGCTGTGGTTTCGTCAAATCAGACTGGCATTATGATACTGGCATTGTGATACCTCATATAAGCTGTAGCCAAAGGGGAAAAACAAACACAACAGAAGGGGCAGGGGGAGGAGGAACAGAGAGGGAGTTGTGACCAGCAGCCTTGCACAGCTGCTTTTTAAGGAAGCATTTGTTGGGGAACTTTTGTGAAGTTGCATACTCCTTGTCTTTCATTTATGCTTTAGTAATTCCTCCTTGTGCTCTCTTCCTCTTCTTTGATGCAGAGAAGACATGTAAGCAGCACTCTCTAGAAACATCCAGAACAGTACCTACAGCATGGGAGCTCAAGCAAAGTGGATCTGGGCTGAATAACTAAGGCCATACTTTGGAAGAGGCATAGCAGTGCCAAGCTGTGCTGCCATCTCCACCCATTTTGTGACAGAGCACAGTTGGTAGTGACCTCCCTATTTTGGCCAGTATCACCGTGTGTTCAGAATTGTGAAATTAACAGAATACCACTATAAATTCTGTTGCTATCTGCAGGCTAAACTAACGAATAATAAGCAAGCTTATTAAAATTTTAAAAATGGTTTTCTAAGAATAGATCCTAGTTAATATTCCAAATGATGATGGCCTAACAAGAACACATGCAGTCAGTAATACCCACTATGTTTAGCCTTACAGAAGTCTACAACCTGGAAAGCACTGTTATTCCAAATTACCAAACAGTATGCTCGGGAAAAAAGAACATGGAGTTATTTGCTCAGACATAAAGCTTATCATTATCGAGGTTAGGACTCCATTCCACTCTCTCCTAAATTGTCTTAGAATAAGCTATACCAAAACCAACCATACCAAGTACAACTCCCCCAAGGCATTTAGGTTCTTACTGATACAACACCACGTGTCTCCATAAAGGGAATTTTACTAAGTTACTGTGTTGACCCCAAGCAAAGATGGGATGGATCCTCCCATCTTACCCATATCAATGTTCTCCATTATATTCATCAAACAATTTGTTAAGAACTTTGGTGTGAGAAGTTTATTCGAAGGAATGTTCCTGTGATAAGGCTTTAATAAACCACTGTTTACAGGTCCCAGATGCAAAGCAATACCTACCACATCGGATTTTTCTTGTCCAAGTCCACTGCTGAGATTCTTAGTGGCCGTGTCAAAGGCTGCTTTAGACATCCAGTTGCTAGCTATACCATCCACCTAAAACTGCAAGCAAAACATCAGATAAGCAATTTTGGGATGTGCAGCACATTCTCAAGCAGAACTATGACGTGATTTGTAGGGTACAGCTATATTTGTTATATCTGAAATCAAGCCTCATGTTTATTTGCAACAGCAATAGCCATCTGATTAAAACAATAATAATACTACAGCATCTATTTCTGAGTCATTTGTCTTGGGTAATTTATTTACTGAGAGCATGAGTCACACAGTTAGAAATGAGTCATTCTCTAACTTTATATTAATATTACCCTTAACATCACATGCTTCCTCCTTACCCATAAATTGTTGCATGCTTTGGTTCTTTTCACAATGCCAGAATGCTGGTTTATACAGAATATTTAGGTTAACTGTTGGAATAAGTATCTTTATGTAATGCCATTCATCCAGAAAGATCTTGTGATGCTTTATAAATGTGTTTATTTTCAAACGTGCATGAAGAAGTGAGGTTTTTTGTATTCTTCATTGCACCCAGGTATATGGTATGGTATTCTCATGGTAGCATGAGAGTACATGGCAACTTTATACAAAAGCACCTGATCGGAACTGCAGGCAAATCCTTTAGTCTTTTGAAACAGCACAGGGGAAACTGAGAAACACAGAAGGGTTTTACTGACAATGGAATCTGGCTATTTACAGCTCTGTTTTTGCAAAATTGGGTTTACCTTCTGAGAGTCAGATCAGCCACAGCTTGGTAAAACTCATCATTTTGGCGGAAACCTTTCAGTTTCCTCAGACTGGCTGCATGCAAACTCTGAGTAAGGAAGCCTGGCCTGTTTCAAAACTTCATTTATCCTTGGCTGGAACATGTTGTGACAACGTGAGGCAGAACAACATCTAATGAAGAACTCTATGTTGAACTACACTTGGAAATTCTCTACCTGCACAAGTCCGGATATGCCCAAAGGCAAGCATATCAGGCTGCACTCCAGCCAACATATTTGACTTCTGGTTAAAGAACTGCCAAAGATGCAACTTGACAAGCAACGTAGCCAATCTCTGAGGGCCTAACAGAAGAGAAGCAGCCCTGCCCTTCTGTCTCACCAGCATTTCTGCCTGCTCTTCTGCTGCACCAGCACTTGTTTGACCATGCAGATCTGCTTGTCAGTCTGGCTGAAAATAATGGTGTAAGAATGTGTTTAAACAATTACCTGTTCATTAACCTTCCTTCTGAGAAGCAACTGAGACTCCATGCCTATTTATCACCTTTAACCTGCCCGTCCACTTTCAGGAAAGATGGCTGTGTTTCTCTACAGCACTGCATGGCACAAACCTAGGCCCTCAGGAGTACAACTCCATGCAAGACACGTTTGACGTGTATTAGAAACCCCTGCCTTTTCTCTTTCCTACAGGATAGGCACTGTGCATCCTGATATACTACTAAAATACAAGCTTTAGAAGAGTGAAAGAAAAAAAAAAGATGACCTCACACAGAAACAGGAAATGCCCGGGGTCATTTTCTATTGTCAAAGAGCCATTACTTTCAAGTACTTTAGAGATAAGTCACTGGTTATGAGATTTGTTTTCTAAATGTGCCTTCCTTGCTTTTTATCATGTTGTAGGACAACTGTGTCACCTAATACTACATGTTTAACATTTATATCTAAACTAAGAGGCTAGTAAAGAAGCAAGGTCCCTCCTGGGCAATTCAGGTTGTGGTCACGTTGTTTAGCTGTACCAAGCAGCATAACAGCACTTCCAGAACAAGAATTTAACCTATGCTTGAAACAATTCTGAGCACTTTTCTCCACTCTTTCCAGGAAGCCCAAATCCAACGTCTGAAGGTCAGTGGCGTGACTATCCCACTCCATCCACATCTTCACATGGGTTCAGGGAGAAGCCCAGAGTGCTCAAAACCGTGATGACATTCAGAGGAACAGTACGTAACGCCAGAGAACAGCACTAGCTTCTGAGGTCAAGACAGACAGCGGTGCTGCCAAGAATAAATGCAGCTATGTCCTGGGTATAAGTGCCAGAACGATGAGTAATACTACACTGAAATACTGTAGTGGCTGCACTGTAACATATCCTGCTCCTTGGATTTAGCCCATCTTACATAAGCAGTAATCTTCTTGCCCCTGAACCCCATCTTTTTGAGACACCTTCTATTTTTGAGACACTGCAGCATCCAGTCTTGCAGCTTCTGCATGAAACTAATAAATATGTATGTATCTTAAGAAATATATTGGCATTCAGCCAGTTTCACTACTTCTGCATTGCATTATTCTGGGTTTGTATTGACCTCATGCTCCAATGTATTTCTTACTAAGTTTCTGGTAAAATGACAGAACAAAGGGTGAGAATGTGATTGTCAACAGAATGACTTCTTTTGGTAAAATTTTCTGGGGCTGTTCTGAGGGCTCTGGAACCATCAGACCACCATGTATAGTCTAAAATGTATGTAACGCTACAAAAGATGAAGGAGTATTCTCAAAATAGTCATCCTAAGGATTAAAGCTTGAGCTTCTTGCAACATGAATAAATTCCATAAGAAGCCTAGAACTGAAATAAAACTTCTGAAACCCCTATTTAAAAACAAACAAACAAACAAATACAAACATATATTTTAGGAAAGTCAGTCCTCAGATTTTAACATTAAATTACCTATATTAATATTTAAACAGCTCTATGGATGACTGAAAAAGAATCGGCAACACATCAAGAGAAATAAAATTTTACTAATTACATCTGGAATTCATCCCCTGTCCTTCACTTGGAGGCTACAAGTCAACAAGCAATCTACAAAGAAAATAATTAATATCTTGTATAGCAAAATGCAGCAACAGGCCTAGTCCCAGACCTGGAGTTAGAAAGATACTATGCAAATATTTGCAGAACTTAGGCCTAGGCTTAGAAAAAAAAATACAAAGGCATTTCAGGGAACCAAACAAAATTTGGATACACACTTCAAATACATGCTCATGAAATATAAGCAACATGTACAGAAAACATTTTATGAAGCAGCCAGCATGCCTAGACTGTGTCTGTCCTTCTATATCAACAGTGCTATCCAACAATTTTTAAACGAGAAAGAAGGCAATAACCTTGTCTAGTGGCAGTTAAAGGTCTAAGATCCTATCTGTGTGAAGACAGAGAAGTTGGTGTGAGTTTTGCCACTGAGCAGATATTGAATTTCTTATTCCGACTGCAAAACCACTTCTTATGGTATCTCCTGAGACATCAGCATCATGTTGATTAGGAGGGAAGAGTATTTTATGTCTAGTCAATACTATCAATATTCCTGCTTGTGGATTCTCTGCCTACATCCCCAATTACATGATTACCAGTAACCCAGAAGTACCCAGCTTACACGATGCAGTGCATCTTAACACAAAACGAGACAGCGTCCTGAAACTGGCTGGGTTGGAGTTAATGCTCCAGGACACTTCACAAATGCCCCTGAAGTTATACTTATCAACCACTTGTATGGAAAAGCCATCTATGCAGATTTGTTTTTAATAACAATAAGCACTTCATTTAAGACTAGTCCTTTTTTCTTGTATAACTACACTTTTACAAAATACTTTGACTGTGTATTTTAAACAATTGTTTTAATATTCACAACAGACATGGTAAACACCTGATAACCAACTACACCATTTGCTACATGACTATGAGTAAGTCAGACAAAACAACTGATACATTAACGGGACAAATACTTGTGTCAACGTGAAAACATATTTTCCCATTTTCTCCAACAAAGGCCACTTTTGCTATTATACTGACTAATATGGTATTGTGTTGTTTGGCCTGATCAGCTGACTGATGTCCAAATGCTTCAGCTCCTTTCAGCACTAAAGCAACAAATACTTAGCCACCGTAGTGGTCTTGGGGTATTTTTTGCCAATTACAGAAAGACCCTAGGAAAGGCAGAACAACACAAGCCAGTACAGAACAAGGCACTTTGTTACATGTGCTCATTAAAGGGCTGTTCAAATTAAAATGATCTAAGAACCTAAGTACCCTCATACAATTGGTAACCATTTCAAAATGCTAGATCAGACCTTCAAAGTAGTGACTGTTTTTTTTTTTTTTTCCTGTAGTACAGTAATATAAATAATTTGGAAATGTTTTCAGTTACAAGATTAAATGGTTGATTACAGCTTAAATGATCTCTTCAGCTCAACAGAGTATTGTGAAATAAAGAAGGTCAGAAGGAGCAATGAGAGGGTAGAGGGAGAAGCAGGAAGAATTAGTGAGAGCTTCTTTGTCTCAACTGCACTCTTAAAAACACTTTAGTTAAAAAAGATTAACTAAGTCTTAAATTACACAGCTGAACAAAATAATCTCAGCAAATACACTGCAAATCTCCTACGTAAGGCAATACATTGCTGCTCAACAAGTAATACTAGCTTTATCACACACGATTTTTTAAATAGAACTTCAAAGACTTAAAACTGGCGTGTCGATCACATGCAGCGCACAAAACACAGGCATGGGACCAGGTGGCCAGGCTGCAGCTGAGCGCAGCGTGAACACCATGTGGCATCCAGACAAGCTGTCTTAACTTCGCCGTGCCCCCAGCCACCGGCCAATTGGGCTGGGGCCAATTCACCCCCAGGGCAGCATGCTGAGCCACTGGGCACCCCAAGGGAGCAGCCACTGAGGAACTGGGGGAAAGGGAAGAGGCCCTGGCTACCCAGCCCAGCCCTGGTGCTGTCACCTGCACTGTCTGGCAGTCTGTCGGGGCTGACTGAGGGAAGAAATGTTGTGCCAGTAAGCCTGCATTGGACAGGCACTGAATGCTTGCTGGTTTTCAAGTGACCACTCCTGTGCTCCAGGGATGAAGGGAAAGCTCGGGCAGGCATACACTGAAGCACAAAATCGCATTGAAGAATCCAAGCCATCTCTTAAGTTTGTGCCTTTAAAGCTAGTCTCGAGGTTTCAGGCACCAGCAGACCACCTTCCAAAGAAAACCAAATGGAGATGTTATAAGGAATGAGCAGGAAGCAGAGTAAAGAATAGAGTTGGTCATAGCAAAATGGTATGGAACAAACTGGGAACTGAAAGCCTGAGGATGTAGCTCATTGCTTAGAAGATATGGTGAAGGAAAACATACCTACGGCACTAAAGACAAATAAAAAGCAAATGAACAGCCTGCAAAGTGATGAGTTCATAAAATTAGCTGCATACACATTAGAAATGACGTCACCTGAAGGCAAATGATTGGGATGGGACAGTGAGGGTACTTCTATCTCAGTTCAAATTAAGGGAAGTGTGATATGCTTCCACAACTGTGCAAATGACAAGATAAATGACAAGCACTGCCCTGAAGGATGGGGTGAAAGGGGGCTCGTGCAGCAACTACCAAGAAGATAGCACAAGCATCGCACCATTTTCTGCTAAGACACCTGTGGCAATAACCAGGAGCTTTCTGTGCCAATGAGCTCCAAACTAACCCCCCACAGAAGGACTTTCCCACCAACCAGACTGGAAAGCAAGTCTGTCTCCGTGAGCCAAATGCAGGGGAAGAACAGTGGACCCAGGACAGTGACGGGATACTGAAGTACTTTGTTAATTCCCTCGGGAAGGTGAGTTAACTACAAAGATACTGGAGCCAGTCCTGGCTTGGCTGATGCTTGGATGTGCTGAAGGGTGCTGGGCCAAGTCCCAGCGGTGCTGACTGTGTCTCTAATTACTTCTGACAGCTATGTAAAAGCCAACTGAGACAAGCTGTCTCACAAGGCATCTTCTCATTACTCAGATGAGTACACTATCCACAACTTTTGAACCCTGTCCCAAATACAAGGAACATATGTTTCCAAGGATGATGGGAAGAGTTCTAAAAAGTCATTTATAAAAAACTTACCCCTTTGTGGAGTGACAGCTATGCTCCACAAGTTACAGAGAATTTGGAAAGAACATAATCAAATTTCAGAAGGTAATGAGTTAATAGGTTTGGCAGCAGGTATTTGTTGTAACTGGCTGTCCTTGCACAAACCACTTAAGGAGACTATATTGGTAGAAGGCCATAAAGTTTATTTACATAGATGGCGTTTCATCATCTTTCACGCCAAAACAGGCTGGGTTGGTTATGCTGATCTAATGTTTTCTTTATCACAGTTTGTGTGAGGTTAGGAGCACATATTAAATTGTATTTTAGTTTGCTCTTTTAGCATGTTGATGTATCTCTTTGAGATACTAGGTTAAGTTATGCAGCATGTGCAGTTTAATAAAAATAGCTTCAGAAATCTAGTGTTCAAACAAAACCAAAATGTTGCTTGTAGCATATCTTTTGCTATGCTCCCCACCTTAGCAAGAAAAAAACTTCTGATGAAAATAGCCCAACATTTTTAAGAACGTACCTTGCAAAATATTCTGAGATCTTCAGCTTTCCTTCCCAGCAAGTGGAAGAGAAGAACTTTCCGGTTTGCCCTAGAATGATTTTTTTCCCTTTCTTTGACAGCTGTTCTCAGTCCCCTCCTGATATGAAAAAAGGTAGTTTGGAATTAGCTGAGTTCAGTAGTTTCAACCCACTCTTTTGTTCACAACAGAAACCAGGATACTTTTTAAAAATTAGACTCGAAGAGTCTACAGGAGCGTTTTGCTTTTGTTTAGAAAATGATTTAAAATTCAAAGTTACATCATTTTGTGCTGTTAAAACAGAGCAACTCTTGCAAAATGGCCTGCATCCAAACTCAGATCAAACACACATCTTTTGCTGATGACACAGCCTCTGTTTAAAGAACGATGGGATTTAAGGCAACCTCATCAAAGCCGCTGATACAAGATCTGTGTGGACTGTTTTTTTTTTTTTTTTTTTTTTTTTTTTTTTTTTTTTTTTACAGAATTGCTTGTACTTACGTGGCATTCCTTTATTCAAATGAAGACCAAACCTCTGAGTTTGGTAGTTATGACTTTCAGTTGCTTTTCCTTTTTTTTCAACGCACAGCAGACAGACGGTCCTCGTTAGAGTTCAAAGGACTCCTGAGTGAGCCTAAGGAGAAACGTGTGGTGATTTTTGTTACCATGAGAGCTGTCCGTTACCATCAGAGCCATCCGTTACCAT